>NC_139972.1:5097500-5177500 GCF_963993115.1 Abramis brama
TCTAAGTATTCACAATTTATTTCTTAATACTCAGGAATAAAGCCAGGATTCTGAGAAATAAAGAAATAAATGGTGAATACTTAGAAATAAATGTGCGATTCTAAGAAATAGTTGCGATACTAAGTAATAAAGACACGATGCTCAGAAATAGTCGCAATTCTGAGAAATATAGTCGTGATTGTAAGAAATTGTCGCGATTCTGTGGAATAAAGTCACAATACTCAGAAATAAAGGCAGGATTCTGAGAAATAGTGACTTTATTCTGCAGAATCGCAACAATCGCGACTATATTTCTCAGAATTGCTACTATTTCTGAGCATCGCGTCTTTATTTCTTAGTATCACAAATATTTCTTAGAATCGCAACTTTGAGTATTGCGAGTTTCTCAGAATCGCAACTTCAATTCTCCGAATCGCATCTTTATTTCTGTGCATCGCATCTTTATTTCTTAGCATAGCGAATATTTCTCAGAATTGTGACTTTCTTCCTTAGTATTGCGATTTATTTCGCAGAATCGCGACTTTCTCAGAATCTCAAATATTTCTGAGTAATGCGACTTACAATCGCGACTATATTTTGCAGAATCACGACTATTTATCACAATGGCGACTATTTCAGAATTGTGACTTTCTCAGCATTGCAACTTTATTTCTGCCTATTTGAAATTTATTTCTTTATTTCTCAGAATCACAACTTTTTTTCCTGAGTATTGGGAGTTTCTCAGAATCGCAACTTTATTTCTGTGCATCGCGTCTTTATTTCTTAGCATAGTTATTAGCATTGTGACTTTCTTCCTGAGTATTGTAATTTATTTCGCAGAATCGCGACTTTCTCAAAACCTCAACTTCTCAAATCTCAGATATAATCTCAAGTATTATGATTTTTTCAGAATTGCAACTTTATTTCTCAGAATCGCGACTATTTCTCAGTATCATGAGATATGGACTCACAATTGTGAGAAAAAAAAAGTCTGAATTCTGAGATAAAAAGTCTCAATAACCTTTTTAAATTTTTCATTCCCTGGTGGAAACAAGCTTCCATACAAATCCCATGTTCTTCAGAGAAAAGATTTATTCAGATATGTTCAATAAACCATCAACTACCATAAAATGTAAACTTTTACAACTAGCCACTTTTCACATTTTAGTTTAGACTAATGAATTAGTATTAAATATACATTTGTTTTATTTTATCAATTTAATTAATATTAAGCATTAATTACATTATTATTTAGTTTTTCACCCAGAAGTGGACATACAACATTCTCTAAAGGTTAACCGAAAGAGCAAAAATGTTATAATTTTCAAGCCCCATTTTGCATCATATTCACGCATAGTGGAAAATGAAGAAAAAGTACAACAACTGAGAGTCTCTTACAGACTTTGCTGCGTAAATCCCAGAGCTTGAGCGTTCGATCGTAGCTGCCGGAGACGATTCGAGTGTTGTCGAGGAGAAAGCGAGCAGATAAAACCTTCCCGCTGTGACCTGTGAGTGTGTGCTTTGGGACAAAACAATCAATTCAACAGGCATGCAGACAATAGTTTGGAGTAGTAACTGAGACTGAATTGAGGTCTCAGTATGATTTGTGAGATCAGCTGACCAGCCTCCTTCAGTCCTGCCCTCATGTGTGTGTGTGTCGTGTTGCTGTGGGATGTTGCTGTCAGAGTCTCACTCCATTCTCTAAAAACACTCTCATTCAGCAGAAACATCCATAATATCAGCCGCCACATCAAACCAGTGATGCACAACTCGAGCATGCTGGGAAATTAACAGGGCTGGCTGAGAGGGACGAAGGGACTGGAAGGAGATCTGGACTTCAGACCTTTTACATCACATCACTGAACTTTGATCCATCAAATAAACCTTAGTGGACTTTAAACATTGATGTTTTATTGCATTTAGAAAAAAGAAAGCATAACTTGCATGGATATAATGATGTCTGGCCTAGAAATATTGACATCTTTAACCTTTATTCCAATATGATTACATTTGTTAAAGAATTTGTAAGCATATTGCGTAGTTATGCTTGGAGTCGATTGTTTTATTTGTTATAATGCAATAAAATGACAAACTTTGCAGGAATTATTTTTGGAACAAGCTGCCATACTAAGAAATTATGAACAAAAGAGAGAACCAACGAAATATTAATAACTGATTATGCTGCAGTCAGTGTATGCTTTTTCCTGTGAGCTTTTGTTTTTCTATGCTTTTTTTTTTGCATAGTAAAACAAAACCTGTAGTTTGCCAAATAATTTTGTCAGATAAATACCTTAACCAAGTTTGGTGTTTTTTTCTTCCCTCATATTTAAAAAAATCAAAAATATTTTCCTCATATTTTGATGGTTTATTTGAACTTGTAGGGTCATTAAAAACAAATATCCTCTCTGGATATCACTTTTGGCCACTATATATAAAATGTTTGAGAATTTTGTATGCATAAAAAAAAAAAAAAAAAACTAATACCATCAATAATTAAATGCATGAACAAAATGAACAAGAACAATAAGAGAATCAAAGAATCTAAGAGGATTCATGGTCTATGTAAAATATAAACATTTACAGCTAAAAGCGTGTTTGGGCTAAAGTCCTTGTGTGTATGTTGTTAACATGCCACCAAACCTGAAGAGTGTGTGTGTGTGTGTGTGTGTGTGCTCACCCGCAGTCTGAAGTCGTCAACAGTCCAGATTCTGCTGGCGAAGTCGTTAGAAGCGGCCAGTAAATACGTTCCCTGCAAAACACAAGCACAAAGCAATCAGTCACTACAGTAAAACACACCATCATGCATCATGTTATACGAGTAGACTAATGATTTTCTTTCTAAAATTAAGATCTTATGGATGTAATTGCATTTTTTGTGGTTTTTAGTCCATTAGCTCTGAGGTCATCCTTATAGAACTAGATAAAAGAATCGTGTGCATTTAAATGCATTGCGTACACAAACTTCGTAAGTCACTTTGGATAAAAGAGTCTGCTTGCTAAATTAATAAATGTAAATGTTTTCTTCAATTAAATGCTCGCTAGAATAACAATGTGCCACTAGCCTAAATCATAAACAACGGCTGTTGAGGTTTAAGTGGATGAAATGATGGGAGTCCACCAAGATATGATATGTGAATTAAAATGATGAAGTCAAAGTCAAAAATGAAACATGCATGCATGAATCGTTGAATCACAATAAGATCAATAACATGCATTTACAAAATAGATGGGGTGGATTTTCACTTCATGCTGACTAACAATATTGTAACAACAACGGAAAATCATTCGTCAAATCATTCATTTAATTTTTCACACAAATTTTGTATTTCCCATTTTATTTTTCTGGAATCTGTTTTTATGGTGAGTGTTATTTTAGTATCACCGAGATACTATTATTATTTTATTTTTAAATTAAATTTTTGTAATTAAGTTGTGCGTTTTTGACATATTTACTATTTTTTTGTTTAATAAAGTACAAAACATTTTTTTTTAATGTATGAGTTACTTACATTTTAATACTCAAAAAGCATGTCTAATTAATTATATTCATAATTTAATCAATATTCAAATGAAAATATATCAATTCAGTTACAACGGAACATTGTTTTTATTTAATAATTTATCATTTTAATTTATCAAATAGATACATTTAACTTTATAATTTTTATTATAAATACTCCCCCCCCCCCCTCATAGTAGAGCCCTGCTTTTGATAGATTAATCCAAAAATTGCCAAATTCTGTGACAATATCCATTAAATTTCATTAAGAAATTATGGATTCTACGATTCTGTCCATGTTATTGGCAATGCGGAAATCATTGGGCTAAGAATATGTTGCATGTCAGATATTTATTTATTTATTTTATTAGTAACTGTATCCTCAATTAAAGATGTAATGTAAATGGTAACGTATGTCGTATACATAATAAAAGCCTGTTCACATGCAAGGACGATAACATATTAAAAATCGTTCGTAGAATAGCAGAGTTCACAACACAAATATAACGATACGGCATGATATCATTGGAATCACTTTCAGAATGTTTTTTTTTCCAGCCGATGAAAGATAAAAACAGCCAATCAAAAGAGCACGAGCATTTAAAGCGACAGACGACAAAACTGCAGCGTGCGCTTATAATAAACAGAACATATCATCCTCTGGTGTGGGTGCTAATATAATTTAAAGGATTCGTTCACTTCAGAATGAAAATTTCCTGATCATTTACTCTCCCGCTCGTCATCCAAGATGTTCATGTCTTTCTTTCTTCAGTCGAACAGAAATGAAGGTTTTTGAGGAAAACACTCCAGGATTGTTCTCCATATAGTGTCTTCAATGGGGTCCAACGGGTCGAAGGTCCAGATGTGAGTTTCAGTGCAGCTTCAAAGTCTCGACACGATCCAGCCGAGGAATAAGAGTCTCATCTAGACTAACCAGCGGACATTTTATATAAAAATAAACATTTATAGACTTTTTAACCACAAATGCTGATCTTGCACTAGCTGTGACGCGCCACACATTACGTAATCACGTTGAAAGGTCAAGCGTAAAGGTAGGCGTAAGAACCGAAGCGAACGCGCAATGACTAAAGCCCTATTCGCACGGGATTAGTATTACCCCTGGACCTCTGTAATTAGGAAATTACCCCCTGACGTCTGTGTTTTTGGTGGCTCATTCACACGGGCAAATAAATGTTCGTAATTCCCTCGAGTTTACGGACTTTACAGCGTGCGCCCACCCATTCACACTTCACTAGCTGAACGTGCTGAAACGAAGATCGCGCTGCAGTATTGCAATTCAAAAAAAGAACTTATTTAAAACCAATTTATTAGAGAAATATATTATAGAATATCATAGTATTGTATAAATATATAATATATCTTCTTTTTCTTTTATTCTTTGTCCATATTTACAACAAGCCTGCCTGAAGAAGGTATTATGAATACCGAAACGTCGCGATAGGCTTGTTTTTCTATTCATTTTATTTGGTTTATTTCATTTTATATCATTTTTACTCTTTCACACTTTGATTTCTTGAGATAGCCTACTTACAGGATGGACGTCTTTAGAGGCCGTGTGAGACAAAGAAATGCTCCACGATACAGACTACTAAATTACACTACCACAAAAAGCGTACAAACTTTCCAAAAGAGCTTCCATGTTGCGCCAAAATACTTAATTTGACGTTTCCATGACAACGGTCCAACGGTTGAGCTTCCTGATCACGTCTTTACTGTAGTTTGTTTTCTCTTTTGCAGCACTTCATAGTTTTTATTGGAGAAAAACTATAATCGGATTGGAGTAGATCATATCGAGAGATTTTATTGTTAATATAGTTTTAATACAGACGTAAAATGGAGAAAAACTATAATCGGATTGGAGTAGATCATATCGAGAGATTTTATTGTTAATATAGTTTTAATACAGACGTAAAATGGACTGTTAAACGGCCCATAATGGTTATTACGTTCTTTAGGAAACGATAGGCTCACAGAAAAACAGCCCAAATCACAGACATGGGGATTCGCACGGGACTGGTATTATCAGAGGACCCCTGTGTTGGCCGAAATACGGTAGGTCATTTTCGGGGGAATTTTTACAGACATTTTTACAGACATGGCAGATTCGCACGGGATAAAAATCACAGACGACCTCTGCGATTATTACAAATTACCGGAGGTCCCTAGGTAATACTAATCCCGTGCGAATAGGGCTTAAGTCAAATTTACAAAAAAAACACGATGTCGGATGATTTTGAGTTTTTCGCCCTACTCTATATTCTCCGCCTACCTCAGGGGTCACCGCCTGACCTTTCCAACGTGATTACGTAATGCGTGAAGTCGTGGACGTGCAAGATCAGCATTTATGGTTAATAAATGTTTCTATTTTTATATAAAATGTCCGCTGGTTTGTCTAGATGAGACTCTTATTCCTCGGCTGGATCGTGTCGAGACTTTGAAGCTGCACTGAAACTCACATCTGGACCTTCGACCCGTTGGACCCCATTGAAGACACTATATGGAGAACAATCCTGGAACATTTTCCTCAAAAACCTTCATTTCTGTTCGACTGAAGAAAGAAAGACATGAACATCTTGGATGACGAGCGGGAGAGTAAATGATCAGGAAATGTTAATTCTAAAGTGAACGAATCCTTTAATGTTTTTGGTGTGAACGGGCCTGGACTCACCGCACTATCAAACTCTATACTGGTGATTCCAGCATTACTGCCCGTCAGCGCACCTTTGGCTTCACATCGCCCTGTTGAAACAAACACACAAAAAAAGCTTTTAAAACCCCCCACACACACACAAAACTGAACATCCACATGCATCTTTGTTTCAGGAGGAAGCAGAAATACTGCATTTGCTTCACTAAAGCTTGTGAAACTGAACTGGCGTAATGCACAATTCTCCCAGTTTCCTCTTTGAAACGACTAAAGGTCTCAGCTTGAAAACTTGAGATCATAAGCCCGTCAAACGCTCTCCTCGAGTCCGGCCCTCCTGCGTGTCGAGTTTCTGTCGGACGCTGCTGTCAAACGTCTTATAATTCTCGACTCTAAGACTATAAACGCAGCAGAGACGTCCATAATATCAGCCGCCACCTTTGACCAGCGATGCACAACTAGAGCATGCTGGGAAGGGTATTAAGAGTGGCGAATGGGAGGGACAAAGGGACTGGAAGGAGGCAAGGCTTCGGACCTTTTACATCTCATCACTGACCTTTGAACTCTAGTAAAACTGTGAATGATAACGCGTGTGTTCAGTACCGGATACGACCTCCCAGAGCTTTACCCTGCGATCCATTCCTCCCGTGGCGAGCAGACGGGAACCGGGACTAAACCTCACGGCGTTCACTTCCCCATCATGGGCGTCCTACACACAAACACATTCAATTTTAATTCAATTCATATGTATTTGTACAGCGCTTTTCACAATACACATCGTTTCAAAGCAGCTTTACAGAAAATGCATGAGTCCACATTAGAATTTAGAGTCTGTAACTGTCTAATTTCATATATATATATATATATCAATGTATAAAAAGCAAATACACATGGTTTTCTTGTTTGTTTTGAAAGGTCTCAGCTTGAAAACTTGAGATCATGCACCAGTTTAACGTCCTCTTCCCGTCCTTCCCTCCTGAACGCTGTGTTTCTGTTGGACGCTGCCGTCGACGTCTCACTTGGTTCTCTAAAAGACTCGTATTCAGCAAGAACGTCCATAAAATCTATCAGCCGCCACCTCAAACCAGCGACGCACAACTAGAGCATGCTGGGAAAATTAAGAGGGGCTGCTGGGAGGGACAGGACTGGAAGGAGATCTGGATATCAGACCTTTTACAAATCGCATCATTGACCTTTGAACCTCTATGGAAGTTTAATATTTGGTATTTTTTAGCAATTTCATTCTCATTTTGTTAGGAAAAAAAACGTCCATACTAATGACCAACAGAGTGAGCATGCATGACAGTGTGACTTACGAAGATGTGCAGCGCAGTGGAGGGAACTCGAACATCAGCGCACGCCGACTGCGCCTCAGCAGCTTCAGGAGACGAGCTGAACGAGTTCACGGAGCGGCGTCTTCTATGGGGAAGAAAGAGTGTGTGTGTGTGTCACACAGGGCAGGGGCCGGTTTCACAAAGATAGACTTTGACTATGGCTTAGATATAGTAGATAGTCAGACTTCAGATAGACATCTAAATCAGACCGTTGCACAAAGCACTTAAGACTCTGACTATCTTAAGTAGGACTACGCTGCAATGCATTCTGGGTAAAACAAGACACTTTTCAAAACAAAAAACATGGCGGATCGAGTAGGCGCATTCAACCGCTCAGTGCAGTTTACCCCAGCGGAAAATATGTGTTTGTTGGAGGAGTAAAACAGTTACAAGGACATTTTACTTGGGAAGTTTAGCGGAGAATGTAGAAACAAGAAGAAATGTTTAAATTATGAGCATTTCCCTTTTCTTTTGGCTGTTTGTAATGTAACTGATTGTTACTGCTGGTTGCCAAGGTAACAGAGTCTTAGACCTAAGTTAGCCTGGGGGTCAGAGGTGTCTAATGTTTTTGGTCTAAATTAAGTCAGTCTTTATTTGTGTGAAACAGTCTAACTTGCATTAGACTAGTCTATGAGCAAATGTTAGACTTGTCTAACACTATAAACCGGTCTAAAATAGCTTTGTGAAACCGGCCCCAGGACTCAACTCCTAACCTTCTCACAAAACATGTCATCGTCAAGTCACGTTTATTTATCTAGCGCTTTTTACAATACTGATTATTTCAAAGCAGCTTTATAGAGATAACAGGAGAATAATGCAACAAAGTTTGTTTCTAGAAGAAAATAGCGTCACAGTCCATCTTAAGTTCAGTGATGGTTCATTTTGTTGTAAAAAAGTTATTAATTTCGTTCATTTATACATTTATAGAGTTCAGATGCAAAAGCCTCTAAGTGCCATCTGAAAATTTCTTCTAGAATGATCATTTTTATGAAGCTTGTATATTTAAGTTCAGTAATTTCACTTAAATGACAATTAATAGGTCATTTCCATTGCCATTTAAGTGAAATTACTGAACTTAAATATACAAGCTTGATAAAAATGATCATTCTAGAAGAAATTTTCAGATGGCACTTAGAGGCTTTTGCATCTGAACTCTTCATATATATATAAAGCCGCTCTGGAGTAAACCGTGACGTCATCGTCCAGCTCAGTTCAGTTCTTGTATAATAGTGTCAGTGCAGGCAGATCAATATTATAGTTGAATATTAAATTAAATGTTAAATTTAATGTCCCCAACTAAGCAAGCCAAAAGCCAATGGCAACAAAGATGGAAAAAGGTGGAAAAGGCGACAGTGGTAAGGAACCAAACCTCCATCATAAAGACGCTCGTTCAGGGACTGAAGCGTTTATAATCACATGACTGAATGATTTCAGCATTAAAACATTTGAGGTGTAAAACATCGTCTCTTTGACGCACAAACAAAACTCTGATGCACAGACGACACTTGAAAGCCAATCTCAAACCTGCGTGCAGCACAATTTGGGTGGGTGACAAAATAAAAAGGTAAATATGCACAAAAATGTGCTTATCTATTTATATTTAACATATAAATTATCAATAGTGATTTATGTATACATTTTAAATAATGTTTAAAAAAAAAGATAACTTGAGAACTCGTGCAAAATACAATTAAAAAAACATTTTAACTACATATTTTTTCATGTGATAATCATGTATAAAATACACACAAATATGTTTGTCTGTAATTGTCTGAAATTTTATGTGATTTGATAAATGAAAAGACTAAAGCCCAAAACAATTACAACATTAAATTGCAATTTACATTTATTTATTTATTTATTAAATCCCAATATTACGTTTAATTCTGCATTTTTCCAGTAGTCGTATGGCAATGAAAGCTCAATAGAGCAAAGAAATGTTTAATGTTTTAATTGGTAAAAAAAATGTAAATAAAAAAATCAGCTCAAACAACTGAAATTATTCACACACACACACACACACACACATATATATATATAGTGTGTGTTTGTGAATAGTTGTATGAGGTGATTTGTTTTGCTGGAAAAATGCACAATTAAACCTGATATTATTTGATCATTCCTGAGGTGATTTACTCAATGAATCCGATGAATCAATTCTCTCAACATCTAATAATGAAACAAATGTCTACAAGCTCGTGGTTTAAACCTGAAAATCACCCACCCAGCCAAAACTCACACTCTCGCGCACACACACACACACACACACACAACACTACACACAGAGCAAACAAGAGTATATCTCAAATATATCCAAAAGGAGAGATTACACGCGTAAAAAACACCACAGCAGTTACCCACAATCCCGTTCACAGGAATATATTTCCTTTAGCATGCTTCTGGGTTTACGAGAGAATCACTCTCATACACACACACACACACACACACACCACACACAGTGCATCACCTGGAGTCAGACGGGACGAAACCAGGTTGGACAGAATCAGACAAGCTGCAGACACAGAAAGAGTGTAGAATGAGACACACACACACTCACACACTCACACACTCACACACTCACACACTCACACACTCACACACTCACACACTCACACACACTAGGGATGAAACAGTTACCGGTTTGATGACAAACCATGATAAAATCCCCTACAGTTAGTACTCATATTTTAATGATTGTGATTTGAAAAAGGTACGGTAAACACTATCCCGGATTAAGCAGGTTAACAGCACTGGCACACAGCTCTTAAAGGGACAGCAGCATAATAAACCTGATGCCGTCTGTGTCCTTAATGTTCATTACACAAAAGACAGAGGAAATCACTCCCTGCTCTTGCCTGAATAACTTCTGTTGCTTTAACATTTGAGTTATTTTACATTTGAGTATTCAGTTTCTGTACCTGAATATACTGTCAGACCCACTGTTTATTGAATTGGGATCTTATTTTTGCTCTGTTGTGTCTATCTGTGCTGATGCTTGTTTGTTGATTTGTGTTTATTTTATCACTGAATGTTCACGTGTCTTTAATCATTTTTAAACTTAAGCAAACAGAAAAGTGCTCAGTGCTGCTCATTTTATCTGTTGTTTGTTGAGTTTCGATGTAAAACTTGGTGAACTGATTTCAGTGTGTGTGTGTGTGTGTGTGTGTGTGTATCAGTACTTTTTGAACATTTCCAGCACATTTTAACAATACAATGATAATATTGATAACGGGATCATTTTCATCGTGATATAACATTTTCAGACCGTTTCATCTCTAAATGAGACACACACACACACACACACACACACACACACACACAGACACACAGACACAGACACACACACACACACTCTCTTATTCTTACAAACACATGTCCAGGAAATATTTTAGTTTCGCAATGTGGTTTTATTCCAAGTCTTGCTTTAGATTTTGGGCTTGAATACGACCTGGAGATGTTCTAGTAAGATTAACCATGAGTAAAGAGTGAAGAAGAGAAGAAAGAAATATCAAAACACGAAGACTAAAAACATACCCAAAGATATTAGTGATGGAATCCAGCAGTCCGCCTGGAGGAGGAGGAGGAGGAGGCTGAGACACCCGTTTACTGGAGGAAAACACACACACACACAGTTTTAGCTGGTATATTCTGTGGACAGCAAATGTGTGTGTCTGTGTGTGTGTGTCTCTGTCTGTGTGTGTGTGTGTGTGTGTGTGTGTGTGTGTGTGAGTGTGTGAGTGAGTGAGTGTGTGTGTGTGTGTGTGTGTGTGAGTGTGTGTGAGAGAGAGAGAGAGAGAGAGAGAGAGACAGAGAGAGAGAGAGAGAGAGAGAGAGAGAGACAGAGAGAGAGAGAGAGAGAGCAAGTGTGTGTGTGTGTGTGTGTGTGTGTGTGTGTGTGTGTGTGTGTGTGTGTGTGTGTGTGTGTGTGTGTGTGTGTACCTGGGTGTGCGAATGGGCTGTCTGCTGGGTGACGTTTCACCCGTTGCCTTCCCAGCATCCTCTGAGAGAACTTCGATGTCATCATCTCTAGACCAATCAGACACCAGCATCCAATGAGATTTCAATGATTTAATAGGATTCCCAACAAAAACATTTTATTTGAAAATATGATAACAGGATAATACACTGCATTTGATATGGTTAAAAACAATATGCCCTCATAAAATATAAACTCTGCACCCTTAAAAAAGGGGGAAATATTGTCCTTTAATGGAAAAAGTAATAAAAGTAATTGCCCACAAACTAAAACAAATGTAAGTTCTAAAATTACAGACCTAATTACAAAACAGACATAGTAAAAAAACTGGAAATATAAAAAATAAAAGCTAACTCAAATGAATAAATACTATAATAGCATATAAATAATACTAAAATAACACTGTACTTGATATGAATGTATAATTTTATAAAATTATGAATCCCTGATAGTAGCAGGTTTCCTCCTGACAGAGCCTGAATGAAAGCAAGCGTTCTCACTCACTAGAAGACGAGCTTATAGAAACACACTCACTGGTCTATGGGCAGAGATAGAAACACACTCACTGGTCTATGGGCAGAGATAGAAACACACTCACTGGTCTATGGGCAGAGATAGAAACACACTCACTGGTCTATGGGCAGAGATAGAAACACACTCACTGGTCTATGGGCAGAGATAGAAACACACTCACTGGTCTATGGGCAGAGATAGAAACACACTCACTGGTCTATGGGCAGAGATAGAAACACACTCACTGGTCTATGGGCAGAGATAGAAACACACTCACTGGTCTATGGGCAGAGATAGAAACACACTCACTGGTCTATGGGCAGAGATAGAAACACACTCACTGGTCTATGGGCAGAGATAGAAACACACTCACTGGTCTATGGGCAGAGATAGAAACACACTCACTGGTCTATGGGCAGAGATAGAAACACACTCACTGGTCTATGGGCAGAGATAGAAATACACTCACTGGTCTATGGGCAGAGATAGAAACACACTCACTGGTCTATGGGCAGAGATAGAAACACACTCACTGGTCTATGGGCAGAGGCTCCTTCGCTGCGTCCGCCAGCTCCTTCTGAAGCTTGGCCTGTCTGCGCCTGCGACGACATCCATGTGTTACACACACTGAGCAAACACACACTTAAACTCTACAGAAGCTCCCCGTCCGTCTCAAACAGCCAATCAGGTGGAGAATCATAATGAGCTTGTGGAGGGTCAGGAAACGAGCCGATTATTCAGAAACTGACGGGCGGCGCCCAGCCGCACCTTTTCATTGTGTTTAAACGACCCTTAACGACTGATCAGTTAATCAGCGAGACTGAGAATGAGCTTCAGATCACACACATATGGGCCGTCAACGACTCCTGGCCAACATCAACTCCCCCCAGCTTTAGGATTTTAAGGAAAAGCTTGAATAAAACAAAGGGTGTGTTTTAAAACAGGCACAAAATACTCCAACATCAAGATTTTTAAAGTTAAAGTGCCTCTATTAGTGCTGGTAATTTGGTTTTGGCCTCTCCTAAAATAGGTTTATATGCATCCAAGTTAAAAACACTTTAATTTACTCAAAATATTAATTGCAGCACAGTGTCTGAAACACTTTGTTCAAAGATTCAGTCTCTCTAAGCCCCGCCTCTCTGAGAGCTGCTCTGCTGTGATTGGTCAGAAAGCAAACGCTCATGATCATATCTGAATCTCAGCTCTTGCTCAGCACTTATATGAACAAAACTTCATATATAACTCATATTATTGCACTCATAATTATGTCATGCTCTTGGTGCACTGAGCTGATGATATTTGCATTTGCAGTGGAGAAAGTGTGTTTTCTTAATTTCATGAAAATGAAATCTCATTAATGCCTGTGTTTCCCCTATTATACTATTTTAAAGGCTCCTAGTTTTGTTTTGGACTCTCCTACACTATAAAACACTTTAATTTTCTCATAATATCCATTTCAGCATCAGCTCTTTCCTCAGTGTCTGAAACGCTTAGTTTGAAGATTCAGTCTCTCTAAGCCCCGCCCCTCTGAGAGCTGCTCTGCTCTGATTGGTCAGAAAGCAAACGCTCATGATCATATCTGAATCTCAGCTCTTGACACACAGTGATACGAACAGTGACGATGGCGTGGGTTTTACCGTATCAATCTCATCAAAGTGGATTTGCTTTGTCAGCAGAAAACAGCGTCTTCTCCACATGAACAACACGAACCAAGCTCTTCCAGTCTCAGATAAACTACAGTGTTTGAGGGCGGAGCAAAGAGACGCTGTTCAGCCAATCAAGACCACAGACTGGCTTTATGCTAATTAGTTACAAACCTACATATTTTCAGCAGAAACTGAATTACTGACGACTCGTTTCAGTTCAGAATCACTTCTTTCTTTTATGAGACAAAAATTCAATTTATCTGATCCTCAAATCTTTCACATTCACAAACAGCTTTATTACACACTACATGAAAGATGATCTCTGAAATGGGGCACTTCAGTATAAAAGTGTTTCTGACCTGGTGTCCTTCTCGTTCTCAGCGTTGAGTCTGTTGGCCTCCTGGGCTTTCTCCGCCATCCAGCGCGACACCAGCTCCTGATTGTCCTCCGTGGTTTTCCGTAGCTTCTCCTCCAGAGCGCTGAACGTGATCTGCAGGGCATCGTACTCGTCTCGCAGCGTCTGATTGGCTCGTTCCAAATCAGCCAGAGAGTTTCGGAGGTCACGACACTCCCCTTCCAGACACGAGATCTGCTGCTGATACTCCAACATCCTGGAAAAACACACGTAAATATATAATATAAAAAATATATATACTATAATATAGCAAATCTCAGCTGTGAGATTGTTTATATAATCTCCAAATGTGATTGTAATGGAGATCTGAGACATTTTCACAAATTATTCGACACGTGAATCCATAACTCGTCTTGTAAAACTTTACTTTTTTGGTAACACTTTATTTTACAGTGTCTTTGTTACATATGTTACATGTACTTACTATAGTAATAACAGTAAATGATGCATAATTACATGCAACTAACCCTCAACCAAACCCTAATCCTATAGTAAGTACATGTAGTTCACTAATATTACTCAGTACTTCAATATATAATTACACTGTAACAATGACACCTTAAAATAAAGTGTAACCACTTTTTCTTTATCTTGTTACATTATAATTAGTGCTGGGCAACGATTAATCGCAATCAAAATAAAAGTTTGTGTTTACATAATATATGTGTGTGCACTGTGTATTATTATTTTGTATATATAAATACACACATATGCATGCATATATATATATATATATATATATATATATATTATATATATATATATATATATATATATATATATATATATAACACATTTTTCTTAAATATATACATGCATGTGTATTTATATATACAAAATAATAATTATACACAGTACACACACATATATTATGTAAACACAAACTTTTATTTTGATTGCGATTAATCGTTGCCCAGCACTAATTATAAGAATCAATATTAACATCATGATTTTGTGTAAAGCTACTTTAAAAACAATGTGCATTATGAAAATAAATTTGACTTGACTTGAGATATAAAACATTATCCTGCTGATACACGAAGCGCGCACATAATAAACTCACTTGGCTTCGTTACTCTGAATCTCTTTGTCTTTCTGCTGAATCTGGTTGTTTAGTTCAA
Organism: Abramis brama; assembly: GCF_963993115.1. Classification (NCBI taxonomy): domain Eukaryota; kingdom Metazoa; phylum Chordata; class Actinopteri; order Cypriniformes; family Leuciscidae; genus Abramis; species Abramis brama. The sequence continues at coordinate 5,112,649 of NC_139972.1, forward strand.
TCACGTTCTGAGCCAACTGCAAAAACACACACACGAAAATATATTTTATTGCCATGTTAAAATAAAATAAACACAAAAATACAATGATTTGAAGCATTTTCATTTATACACCTATAATAAACAGCAACATTTACAATACATATATGAAATATGTCCATTCAAATCACTGAATCTGAGTTTTTAGCTGATTTAATGAAAGGGAAGGTCAGAACTCATTCACATAAACTTACAGCAGAAATCTCTAGAGATGCTACAACAAAATCTTGCTCAAACACTCTTGTACTAATGAGTCACAAGTCAAGGATTGTAAAACTAGCCGAATGACTTGGAAGAGTGGAGCTGCTGAATATGTAGATGTGGTCGTTGGCATGTAAATGTCAGAGTAAGTGCTGTCGTAACAGCAGAGGTTTAGCAGAAAACATCCCATCATTCACCTCTCCTCGCTTCTTGTGCAGCTCCGTCAGCTCCTCCTGATGTCTGATTCTCATCTGAGCCATTTCCTGCTGCAGGGAGTCACTGCGGCCGCCGTCAACGCCCGGGCTACACACACACACACACACACACACGTTTGTTTCACTGTATTACTGAGGACATTGCATAGACTTCCATTGACTTTATATCAGGTTACTGATATTTTCTATGGCCTAAACCAACATCACAGAAACATGCAGAACACTAGATTCAAATAAAAACACTCTCTCACTCTCTCACTCAGTCTCTCACTCTCTCACTCTCTCACACAGTCTCTCAGTCACTCGGTCAGTCACTCACTCACTCACTCACTCACTCTCTCACACAGTCTCTCAGTCACTCGGTCAGTCACTCACTCACTCACTCACTCTCTCTCTCAGTCTCTCACTCTCTCACACAGTCTCTCACTCACAGTCACAGTCTCTCAGTCTCTCACTCACTCACTCACTCACTCGCTCGCTCACTCACTCGCTCGCTCACTCACTCACTCGCTCGCTCACTCGCTCACTCACTCGCTCACTCACTCGCTCACTCACTCACTCACTCACTCACTCACTCACTCACTCACAGTCTCTCACTCACAGTCACTCACTCACAGTCACTCACTCACTCACTCACTCACTCACTCACTCACTCACTCACTCACTCACTCACTCACTCTCTCACACAGTCTCTCAGTCTCTCACTCACTCACTCACTCACTCACTCTCTCACTCTCTCAGTCTCTCACACAGTCTCTCACTCACAGTCACAGTCTCTCAGTCTCTCACTCACTCACTCACTCACTCGCTCACTCGCTCACTCGCTCACTCGCTCACTCGCTCACTCACTCACTCACTCTCTCACTCACAGTCACTCACTCACAGTCACTCACTCACTCACTCACTCACTCACTCACTCACTCACTCACTCACAGTCTCTCACTCACAGTCACTCACTCACTCACTCACAGTCTCTCACTCACAGTCACTCTCTCACTCACAGTCACTCACTCACTCACAGTCACTCACTCACTCACAGTCACTCACTCACTCACAGTCACTCACAGTCACTCACTCACTCACTCACTCACTCACTCACTCGCTCACTCACTCACTCACTCGCTCACTCGCTCACTCGCTCACTCACTCGCTCACTCACTCACTCACTCACTCACTCACAGTCACTCACTCACAGTCACTCACTCACTCACTCACTCACTCACTCACTCACAGTCTCTCACTCACAGTCACTCACTCACTCACTCACAGTCTCTCACTCACAGTCACTCTCTCACTCACAGTCACTCACTCACTCACAGTCACTCACTCACTCACAGTCACTCACTCACTCACAGTCACTCACAGTCACTCACTCACTCACTCACTCACTCACTCACTCACTCACTCACTCACTCACTCACTCACTCACTCACTCATATTTTGGGTGATTTATAAGCCTTTTTAACTGTTGTGGACCAGTGAAATGTCCTCACTAGTCAGTTGTCATAGTATTTCACAATATAAGTGAGGACATTTGGCTCTCACAAGTATAGCCAAACCTGTACACTCACACACAGAGTGGTAATTAATACAGCTGGTATTAAGATGTGTTTTGGTCGATCGGATCTCTAGTAGACGAGGATAAATACAGGTGTAACAGGTCTAAAAGGTTTTGAGCTTGTCCACTGTTCCAGAGGAAGTGGAAAACACATTCGACCGGATGTTTCGTAGTGTAAACGCTCATGTGATCGAATGTGTTCAAACAGCCACTAAACACCGTCTTCCCTCCGTCTGCTGATCTAACGCATGAGCATTATGGGGAGAGCTCGAGTCACACGGGTTTAAACTGTCGACTGGAGACACAAGTTTGGTTTGAAGAGGAAAAACGTACCAATCTCAATGTTCTCTCATCATTCCTGATGTCTAACACACACTCACAGCGTTCGGCTGATCTCGTGTGTGTCAGAGCAGAAACTAAAGCTGATGTTCTCAGTGTGTTTCTCCATCGTCTCCGGTCGCGTTGTACATTAGATCGAAAGATCTTAAGAAACCCAAACATTTACCCGTTCATAGACCCTCCCCTCGAAGAAATCAGGACAGAAGTGGGTGAAAGTGGACAAAAGAGACGGATTAAAACACCAGGTGTGAACGGGAATGTGTCTCTCTCGTCTACTTGTGATCCGATCGACCACAACGCATCTTAACACCAGCTGTAAACAGGGCCTCAGTGATATCTTCATTTCTCTGTCATCTACTGCTCATGTTCCTTTTTCGTATTGATAACTGTTTCCTCTCCATGTAATGTTCTTCTCGCTACACATTATTAATTCTCCTTAATGTTACCACAGATGTAATAAATACCTGAGGTCGTGTCTGTTCTGATGCTCATACTTGTCGGTCTGGAGACGTTCAGAAAAAACAACCTGAAGATCAGACCTCTCCAACAACCGGTTATCTGGAGACACACACAGATTGTGTGACATTTAGCAGGAAAATAACATAAAAAACAAGAGGTGACAATCATGTGCATTTGATATATATATATATATATATATATATATATATATATATATATATATATATATATATATATATATATATATATATATATATAACAAGAAAGAAAGAAAGAAAGAAAGAAAGAAAGAGTGAGTCTGTCTTACACTGGTGAATGATCTCCTCAAAGGCCTGACGCTGAACTCTGTCTCTCTGCTTCAGCTGCTCCACAACATGACGTTTCCACAAACACCCGACTCCACGTCCAGCCATCTCCTCCTGCACACACACACACACACACACACACACACACACAAGAGTGTTTCTTAATTCAGGGCACGTTCAGCCCACAGGGAAAAGAGGAAGATCTCTCCTCAACTCAGGAGGAAGTAACTCAAAATCAAACAAAGGAAAATGAAATATGTGTGTTCATAGTTTGATCTGAAATTACTCTAATAAACACACAGATTACAGATAATCACTCTAAACCAGGGGTTCTCAATCTTTTAGATGCCACAGACTCCCAAATATGATCATCCTCATGCGAAGGACAGTGTTTTTCAGTTTTAATTTTTTTGTTTTATCAATATTTTGAATTAGCTTATATATATTTTTGTTTTTATGTTACTTTTAGTTTAATTTTTTTGTCATTTCGTTTTGTGCTTTTTTCCATTTTATTAGTTTTTTTGTTTTTAATATCTCTATTTAGGATTAATTCATTTTCATTTCAGTTTTAATTTATTTATTTTCAATCAATAATTTCTGATTTTCGTTTAAATAAAAACCTGTTTGTTTATTTACAGTTAATATATATATATAAACTTTCATTCAAATTATTACATTAAATAATACTTGACAGATCATTAATGCACATTCAAAGAGTACTGTCCTATACATGTACAAGTTCATTTTGTATTTTCATGAATCAGCTCATGACTTATTTCAAGAGCAGAGTTATTGTCGTTGGATCAGATATTTATGACAATAAGTAATAATCAATCACACAGGGTTAATATGAATCAGATGATGAGATCTGCCATGTCATTCCAGCAGCAGGATATGATGCTGAATCACGTGTGCTGAAATAATGTAAGACAGTTGACTTAGAAAACAGGATAAATGGAAAATATAAACAATAATACGAGAGGAACTGACAGATTTGCTATCAATTAAAACTGATGATTTGTCACAGCGCCTTCCGAGAACACACTAACGTACATAAACCGCAGAATGTGTAATCTGATTATGAATGGCGTCAGTATTAATGAATAATCAGTAGTTGTTGTGTTGTTCAGTTATTTTAATGAGCCATATCAGATCTGCAGCAGCTAATCGCTGCACTTGACTTTCACTTTTAATAAACAGCAGGTTTACTTTACCTCACAGCATCTAAACGTGTCCTCGCTAGTTTAGATGGATTCTTCTCAATGATAAAAAATAATTAATCCGTCTAATAAGAGCCGAACCGTGTCATTTGAGGTTTATTCGTACAGGTTTCACGCTAACCCACTCCAGACTGAAGGATCACGGACGCCATTTTGGCTCAACAGACGTATGTTTCCTGCTGCGCCGTCGCGGGCGTTTGACGTCACGACCGCATGTTTTCCGGGATGTTGTCCCTTCGAAAATCAAACTTTATTTGAAGTCTTCATGACTCATTAGGAAACGAAAAGAGCAAATACATAATGTATAGAGAGGGTAACAATGTAGAAACAGAGTGTAGAGATATAGAAATAGGCTAATGATAACATATTTTTAAGATTTATTTTAGAGTGTGAGTTAAGAGTTTTTTGTCAAGTTTTCAACAGTTACAAAACATAGGGTGAGAATTTTAATTAAAGGGGCGGTTGATTCTGATTTCACTTTTCTAACTTTAGTTAGTGTGTAATGTTGCTGTTTGATCATAAACAACATCTGCAAAGTTAAAACGCTCAAAGTTCAGAGCAAAGGGAGATATTTGCTTTTAAAGAAATCGCTTTTTAAGGACTACAACAAACGGCTGGTAGAGACTACACCACATTCCTCCCGGGTTAGTGACATCACCAACCCTAGAATTTACATAAACCCCGCCCCCTGAACACGATTTATAGATTATCAAGACATCAATGACTAGAAGATAATTACATAAATTCATCAACCATTCAGAAATGTCCTGTTGCTTCTACATGTTGTCACTTCTTCTATAGTCTCTCCATCAATGTCTGACTCCGGTTTGAACATAAAAGGCTAAACGTTTTGGAAACTTAAAGGACACAAGCTCTTGAAGCTCCGCCCCCTGTGCCGGGAGCAGCAGCTCATTTACATTTAAAGGGACAGACACAAAAAAAGGTGCATTTTTGCTCACCCTCAAAAAGTGACAATTTTAACATGTTATATAAAAATATCTGTGGGGTATATTGAGCTAAAACTTCACACACACACACTCTGGGGACATCAGAGACTTATTTTACATCTTGTGAAAAGGGCATTATACCACCCCTTTAATTGTATTGTGAATCTCCAATAAACTTCTATCACAAAGTATTTTTGGGGTATACAATTAACATTTTTTTATATTATTTTTTAGTTAGAGAGTTTAGAGTTAATCTTACGCAGTTTTGTAAGTTTTTATATATCTTTCTCTATGAAGAACAGAATGTTGGTCCCATTTTGTAGCTCTTGACTGAAATAATAGATTTTGCATTTATTTTTTCATGGTCTGATATATGTATGAATTTTCAAGAGATATCAAGATAAGAGTTATAAATCTATTGTTTTATTAAACTTTATCAGAAAGGAGTAAATCTCAGTTGCAGGGACAAAGTCAACTTTTTTAACATGTTTGTTTTTTGTACAATCCGCACACTAAAAAATTAACAATTTTCACACCGATAACTGCAAAACATTAAATAAAACACTGTTTGCACAATTGCAAAACTTCACAGAACTGTTTTATTCACATGAAACACACATATAACAGCAATTTTCAAAACACCAGAACAGACAATGTAACATTTATATAACAAACTAAAATGATCCACATAAGCATGAACATTCACATGACATAAAAGTATTAAAGTCAACATGAAACATGAGATTTAATGAAAAAAACAAATGTACAGCAGGGAATTGATTTGAGGATGTAAAGTGGGTGTGGGTTTAAATTGATATTTTGCTGACATCAGCCAAAAATGAGAAAAATAAGATTATGATGAAATCATAATGAAATCAACACTGATGGATCATGCACAATAAGAACAGTTATATTTAAACTGTGATAATATTTCACAATGTTACTCTTCTAATGTGTTTCTGATCAAATAAATGCATAAGAATGTGTACGGTGAATGGTGTAAAGCGGTGATGTATATAACATGACTATGAGGGCAATACCACTTTCAAGAACGTCGGGGAATTACATAAGGCTGAGTTTTAAGATGAGAGTACTAAAAAAGCATGTCCATGTATCAGACGTAAGCTTTGGAGAGTGTGTTCTCTGACGGCGCTGATTTGTAGATCTTCTTCGGCTGTGAAGCGCTGTAGTTATAACTCTGAGCCCTGAGAGAGAGAGAGAGAGAGAGACAGAGAGACAGAGAGAGAGAGAGAGAGAGAGAGAGAGACAGAGAGAGAGAGAGAGATAGAGAGATTTATGTTCTGTTTGTTTGTTTTACTATACACACACTAACACACGCACACACACTAACACACCCCCTTGTGCACAAGCGCGCGCAAACACACACACACACCACTGAAAATACATACTATATTTTACTTAATTATTTATTCATTTATTTATTTATCTCCCAACCCTGTTTTTCCACACTTGTTCAATACAGAATTTGTTCTAATTTCAATACAATGTACAATTTGCCATGCCAATAAAGCTCATTGAATTGATTTGAATTGAATTGAGAGAGAGAGACACACACACACACACACACACACACACACACGCAAACACTCACACACACTGAATTCTAAATTGTTCATAGAATTCTGAAATGTTGATTAATTGTTCTACTTACCTTTTTTTTATATTTATATATTTATATATTTATATTTTTTTTATGTATGTATATATGCACATGTATGATGATTGGAAATGCTTTGGCAATTAAACATTGAAACAATTTAAACAAAAGCACATTTTGAATTGAACTGAACTGAATTGAACTGAACTGAACTGAACTGAATTGAACTGAACTGAACTGAACTGAACTGAATTGAACTGAACTGAACTGAATTGAATTGAACTGAACTAAATTGAATTGAACTGAATTGAATTGAACTGAACTGAATTGAATTGAATTGAATTGAATTGAATTGAATTGAATTGAACTGAATTGAACTGAACTGAATTGAACTGAACTGAATTGAACTGAACTGAACTGAATTGAACTGAACTGAATTGAATTGAACTGAACAGAATTGAACAGAATTGAACAGAATTGAACCGAATTGAACCGAACTGAACTGAACTGAACTGAATTGAATTGAACTGAACAGAATTGAACTGAATTGAACTGAACTGAATTGAACCGAAGTGAACCGAACTGAACTGAACTGAATTGAACTGAACTGAACTGAATTGAACTGAACTGAACTGAACTGAACTGAATTGAATTGAATTGAACTGAACTGAACTGAACTGAACTGAATTGAACTGAACTGAACCGAATTGAACCGAACTGAACTGAATTGAACTGAACTGAACTGAACTGAATTGAACCGAATTGAACCGAACTGAACTGAACTGAACTGAACTGAATTGAACTGAACTGAATTGAACTGAACTGAACTGAATTGAATTGAACTGAACTGAACTGAACTGAACTGAATTGAACTGAACTGAACTGAACTGAACTGAACTGAACTGAACTGAATTGAATTGAATTGAACTGAACTGAATTGAACTGAACAGAATTGAACTGAATTGAACTGAACTGAATTGAACCGAATTGAACCGAACTGAACTGAACTGAACTGAATTGAACTGAACTGAATTGAACTGAACTGAACTGAATTGAACTGAACTGAACTGAACTGAACTGAACTGAATTGAATTGAATTGAACTGAATTGAATTGAATTGAATTGAACTGAATTGAACTGAACTGAACTGAATTGAACTGAACTGAACTGAACTGAATTGAACTGAACTGAACTGAACTGAACTGAACTGAACTGAATTGAATTGAACTGAACTGAACTGAATTGAACTGAATTGAACTGAACTGAATTGTGACCTGTGTTGTGGAGACTCACCGTGTTTGTGGCTCTGAACTCTTGAATGACGTACACAGGATTCCTCCTCCTATTATAGCCAGAGCTCCTGCGGCCCATCCCAGATACAGACCCACACCCAGCTCATACCTGCACACACACACACACACAGAGATGAGGAGGAGCAGTGAGAGTGTGTTTTCATGGTGTTTATATGGTACTCCAACATACTTCATGCCCAAACATGTGTGTATGTGAGTAGTAACCTTATAAAGCCTACTGTATCATATTTAATACTACACTGTAAAAAAAAGTACAATAAACTTGGCTGTTTAACTTAAATTACATTAAACTGGCTTTTTTTAAAATGATTTGAATCTTGTATAACTTATTATAAATATAATAATTAATATAAACTTATGTTTGATGAGTTAAAGTAATATAAAAATACATACATTTTGATCATATAATGCTTTACACATGCCTTCTGTCGTCTGATTAATAGTTTAGACTTTTTTATATATTCTTTTAGTGTAATTGTACAAACTTCCACCTTTCAGCTCGTGTGTTTTTGCAGTGAAATATTTACTGATTTTATAAAGTACACAAGAATAACTTTATATTGTTAGTAATATTGGAAGATGAACACATACTGAAGCAGGTTTACTTGATTATCCAGACAAAATCATAATCATCAGGCCTTAATGAAGGTTTATTTGTTCATTTCTAAATCATCATTTTATTGCATTGCATTATATGTTTTAAAACTAAGCTTTGATCAGAAAACTAAGTATTTAAATATCAAAGACACTATTGGCTGTTTATTTGCATTTTAGTCTGTTATGAAGATCTCATTGATTAACATTACAAGCATCAGAAGTTCATCTCACTTTTTGTCCATATAAATATGAGCATATTTTGCTCAGTTCGGGCCTCTGAATAAAATTGAGCTGTTTTTCATCCATATTCTCACTTTATATGAGCCATAAAAGCCTGATGCATCAAATATGATACTCCACAAAAACACATACAAAAACGTTTAGGTTCTAAAGAGTTCAATAAACCGTATAATAAAAAAAATAAAAAAAATCAGACTATTATTTCATATGTCAGGTTTACAGGGTTAAATATCTGTAAGACTCACTTCTGTCCTCCGTAGAACGGATCATTAAACTCCTGAACGACTCGAGCGGCGTACCACGAAACCGCAATCATAACACACAAACCTAACAGAGAGAACATGCAGAGAACATGAAGCGTTTATATGATTCAACAGTGTGTGTGTGTGTGTGTGTGTGTGTGTGTGTGAGTGAGTGAGTGAGTGAGTGAGTGAGTGAGTGAGTGAGTGAGTGAGTGAGTGAGTGAGTGTGTGTGTGTGTGTGTGTGTGTGAGTGAGTGAGTGAGTGAGTGAGTGAGTGAGTGTGTGAGTATGTGACTGTGAGTGAGTGTGTGTGTGTGTGTGTGTGTGTGTGAGTGAGTGAGAGAGTGAGTGAGTGAGTATGTGACTGTGAGTGAGTGAGTGAGTGTGTGTGTGTGTGTGTGTGTGTGTGTGTGAGTGAGTGAGTGAGTGAGTGTGTGTGTGTGTGTGTGTGTGTGTGTGTGTGTGTGTGTGTGTGAGTGAGTGAGTGAGTGAGTGTGAGTATGTGACTGTGAGTGAGTGTGTGTGTGTGTGTGTGTGTGTGTGTGGGTGTGTGTGTGTGTGTGTGTGAGTGAGTGAGTGAGTGAGTGAGTGAGTGTGAGTATGTGACTGTGAGTGAATGTGTGTGTGTGTGTGTGTGTGCGTGTGAGTGAGTGAGAGAGTGAGTGAGTGAGTATGTGACTGTGAGTGAGTGAGTGAGTGAGTGAGTGAGTGTGTGTGTGTGTGTGTGTGTGTGTGTGTGTGTGTGTGTGTGTGTGAGTGAGTGAGTGAGTGAGTGAGTGAGTGAGTGAGTGTGAGTATGTGACTGTGAGTGTGAGTATGTGACTGTGAGTGTGTGTGTGTGTGTGTGTGTGTCACTCACCTGACAGGATGAACATCACTCCAGCTGTGAGGCTGATCTTGCCCTTGGACTCCTCAGACGTGCTGCCCAGTTTAGTGCACTTCAGTCCCATCGTGGCCAGAATGACGGACAGCAAACCCAGAACCAGAGCGATGATCATCAGAGCGCGACACGCCTGGATGTATCCTGAACAACATCACATCACTTACACATTACAAAACATGTCCTTACAAAACATAAATACAAATCAGAAGAAGGATATTTTTAGAATCTTTAGTGCATGAACTATGGTAGTAATAAGGTTTGTTGTACATGTATATGATATTTGAACATTACGCAATCTCATAGCATACGCTGAATAATGTTAAAGTAGTGTATTTATATATATATAAAATGATACAGCACTACAGTACAGTAAAAATCAATCAAAGTACCATACTATTATATATATATACATATTTTGTATGGAAGTGAAATCTATATTATTTTAATTCTGACTTTATTTAAAAATATATATATATATGAAATTAAGTATTTCTATGTCATGATAGTATTTGTTGTACTGCTTCTAATTTATTCTGATTTAAGTGATAATATTTTTAGAATGTTTTTTCCATTGTAAATATGTTTTTAATTATATCAAAACAGGCTTTGTTTTCTTATGTTTTACTTTCAATTTGAAATACACTACCGTTCAAAAGATTGGGGTCAGATTTTAAAAAAATTAATTAATGCTTTTATTCAGCAAGGATGCATTCAATTGATGAAACGTGACATTAAAAACATTTATAATGTTACAAAAGATTATATTTCAAATAAATGCTGTTCTTTTTAACTTTCTATTCATCAAAGAATCCTGAAAAATAAAACTTATCACAGTTTCCACAGAAATATGATCTGTTTTCAACACTGATAATAATCATAAATGTTTCTTGATCATCAAATCATCGTATTATACTGATTTCTGAAGGATCATGTGACACTGAAGACTGGAGTAATGATGCTGGAAATTCAGCTTTGATCACAGGAATAAATTATAGTTTAACATATATTCACATAGAAAACAGCTATTTTATATTGTAATAATATTTCACTATTTTTACTGCATTTTAAATAAATAAAAAAATGCAGTCTTGGTGAGCAGAAGAGACTTCTTTAAAAAAACATTAAAAAATAAAAGAAATGACAAAACATGATTTTACATGAAAATGAAGCCTATGCTTAAGACCATTATGATTATTTTAAAAAAATAATATGAAAATTATATGTTACTGTTTGCGTGTCGGTCAAAAATAACAGAATGTTTTTTATTTCAATTAAATGATTGTACTATATTTTACTTCAATTAAGTTTTTTATTTAATATTTTGTATTTTTAGGGGATTTTATGGTACTAAATTATATTTACACTGTATTTATAATCCATTTATTCACTTTTTGAGCATAGACCTGAAAACTACATTTCCAACTTAAACTGTCGTAAATCTTGAACGCTTCAGAGCGACAGACTTCAGTCTGATCTCTTTTCAACAACGACACTTGGCAGATTATTGCTGGAGTGAACAAAGTTGTAAAAAATGAACTTTAAAAAACAAGTTATAAAACGTTACATTTATTGTTATTAAAAATGCACAAAAATACCATTGTTAAATTTTATATGAAATATATATTTTCAAAAACATGTTTTACTCTAAAGAAAATCAAAGTCATAAATCTAAACAAGTTGTGTTCAAAATGTAAGCCCGATATCTCAAAAAATGATCTTTCAGTGAGATGTTGTTCGGCTGCAGTACCAAACGCTTCCACTAGAGGAAATTCGTTTCACATTCGTTTCCAATGCGTCATTTTTGACCGTGAACAATACAAGTGTGACTATTGTTTACAGGATCATTTAACCTTTTACCTTTACCAAGTTTCCTACCATTCCGATGATGAAAAAAAAAAAAAAAAAAAAATGGCCGAACCGCACCAGAGTATTTATATGTCCCGATAGTATTTATTTATTTATTTTTTAAAGTAATCCTTTTAAATAATATATTTTAAATTGCAAATTAAAAATATAAAAGCAATCCCATCATACATCATGCAAAATCTATTTCCCAATTTTTCCTTTTGATTTTGTGGTGAAACATGACCTGTGCTTGTATCAAACCACCACAACCCTTTTTTTTCAAGCAATATGAACGACACAAACTCTTGTATGTGTGTGTATGAGGAGTGTGTTACCAGATAGAGAGAGCATGGACTCAAACTGCTTGCAGTTTCTGACGCCGGTGCTTCCCTCGGCACACGACTGCCACAGGTTCTGATCGTACCACACAGACGTGATCAGCTGGTCCGCAAACGACGACGATTTCCACGAATCGTTCATCAACGACATGAAGGAGAGCAACCAGCCCAACAAACACATCAAGAAGCCCAACAGCTGAATCCCAGTCGACATGATCAAATCCAACACAACCACACCAGCAGACAGATTAAACACCGGTCCCAGCGCCGTCCCAGGGTGAGAGTGTGTTTGAGTGTGTCAGTGTGTTATAGATTCATGATCACAGTCATAAAACCATAAACTCAGGTCCCTCCTTTATTGCTTTTACTAGATAACACCATGAAGACAAAGGAAGTCAATATAGGAAGTGACATGTGACTTATGAGAGACAAGTTTGAGTTCTGAGGCCTCTGACCTTTCCTACGGTGACCCTGGGGTTTTGGTGTGTGTAATAGGTGTGAAACTGTGTTTTGTGTTTGTCTGGACACGTTTCGTCTAGAAAAGACTAGGAAAGGTTTATCAAGACAGTTTCTGAATGATTGTTTACCAAGGTCTTGTCTGAAAGATTAAGAAGTCTTCAAGGTCCTATATGCCTTACAGATCAACAGATCAGTTTGTGCTTCATTTATATATCAGTGTTGTTTTAGTATTATTTATGTACTATTATAGTATTCATTAATATTTGGAATTAGCTCTTGTTTTTATTTTTTCAGCTGTCATTTTATTAGTTTTGTAATGGACCTTTGCCATTTTTATTAGTTTATGCTTTTTTAATATTTTCATTTAGTCTTTTTTTTTATTTCCGCTTGAGTTTTAGTAATTTTAATACTTCAACAAACTAATTTCAGTTTCTTGCCAAGGCAATATTTCTATTTCTTTTCTTTTTTAGGTCCTCAGGTTCTTTTTTTAAATATGTTTTTAGGTTAAATAACTTTCTGTAAGGTTTTAAGAACATTAATATTAATATCAGCTCACATTTTAGTAAGTGGACCTTTGCCATTTTTCTTTTTAATATTTTTATTTAGTATTGATTTATTTTTATTTCAGCTTTAGTTTTAACTTTAATAACCTTTTTTTAGGTTCTACTATTTGAGGGTAAAGAACTTTTTGTTAGGTTTAAAACATTAGAACCTTTTTTAGAACATTAGAACATTTTTTAGGTTCTAAGTTTTTAATTTTAAGATGTTTTTTGGTTAGGTTTAATACGTTTTTTTATGTTCTAAGTTTTTAAGTTTAAGTATTTCATGAACTAATATTCTTTTTATTATAATTTTATTTCAGCTTTAATTTAATAATTGAAAATGTTTAATAGTTACCACCAATAACACTATGTATTTATATATATTATTTAACAAATTCCTTTCAGTAAATTCCCCTTCCTAAAACATATAATATGCTAGAGTCTGTTGTAAGGAACCTTTCATTTTTCATATTGACAAAATGTAATATTGTATTGATTTGTGTATCATAATTCATTCTCTTATGATGTCCGTATACCCCCTCTTGTTCTGTTTTATTTATGTTCTTCTCACTGTTAATGTCTGTAACCTTTCATTTGAAATAAAAATAAAATAAAATACTGTGGGTGTGGCCGAATCAAACTCCAACAAGTGAATTGAAAAGAACTGAATTTTGCCCAACAGTCCTCAGTTAAACTGCAGCCAAGCACAAGTTTGAAGCACGTAGAAAACTACATGTACAATATTCTAAAGAAAAGGTGTGTGTGAGTGTTTTATGAGTTTTTATGACTAGCTTAACCTGGTTTTGTTTCAGGATTGAGTCACAGCGCTGCAGTAAACCCGTCATGATACCGTATCGCTGAAACCAACATCGGTGTGATGTAACACGAGCGAAGGCCACATCAAGGCTACTTATACTACGCACTAAAAATATGTACTAAAAATAAGAAAAAGTACATACTTTTGAGCGTGTAGCAGAAGAGTAGACAAGCTTTGGGACACACTAACACGTCATGCGTCTTTAACGGTTGCTCTCTGTTGCATCCTATCACAGTGAACTGACCTGTCAATCATCCTATCACAGTGAACTGACCTGTCAATCATCCTATCACAGTGAACTGACCTGTCAATCATCCTATCACAGTGAACTGACCTGTCAATCATCCTATCACAGTGAACTGGCCTGTCAATCATCCTATCACAGTGAACTGGCCTGTCAATCATCCTATCATCCTATCACAGTGAACTGACCTGTCAATCATCCTATCACAGTGAACTGACCTGTCAATCATCCTATCACAGTGAACTGACCTGTCAATCATCCTATCACAGTGAACTGACCTGTCAATCATCCTATCACAGTAAACTGGCCTGTCAATCATCCTATCACAGTGAACTGACCTGTCAATCAGCTTGTCAAAGATAAAATCCTCCACATTTAATTTCATTCCCTACCGTATCGGAGAGAAATGCAGAAGCACGTTGATGCGGGTCTTCCATGCGGAGACTCTCCTCATATTCATGCATAACGATGCATTTAAAAGTAAATGGCCAAACGGATCTTTATAAAAGTCCACATTGTTATTGCAGATGAAATATAAAACGGATAACATTAAATCAATATTTTTTTATCAGGTTAAACTGATTAGTCACTCAAACCTTTATCTAAACCTAAACCTCGGTCGCACACATCCGCCATTTTTGTAGTTTTTTACTCGTGTTTGTAGTTCTTCCTCCAAAGCGCAATGGCTTGTGGGTAATATTAGCTGTTATAGTGAGCACGGATCCACACTTCCACCGGAAATAGCAGACATCCAGGGGACTTCTGGCACACTCTTTTCAACATATTTTGCTTTGGGACACACACTTATGTTAAAGGGGTTAGTTCACCCAAAATACAAAAAACTCTGTCAGTAATTACTCTCCCTCATGTGGTTCCAGCCCGGTAAGACTTTTGTTCATCTTCAGAACACAAATTAAGATATTTCTGATGAAATCTGAGAGCTGAATCACTCCTCCATAGGCTTCTCTGTTATTGAAACTTGCCGGCCCAGAAAGTTAGTAAAGACATCGTTAAAATAGTCCAAGTGACTACAGTGGCTCAACCTTCAGTTTATCAAGCGACGAGAATACTTTTGTGCGCAAAAACAAACAAAAATAACGGCTTTATTCAACTATTCATTGTGAGTTCACGTAGTGTAACAGCGCAGCACTTCTGGGTTGTACGTCAGAACGGAGGCTCACTATTGGCCGATGCTGGTCATGTGTGTGACGCTGGCCAATAGTGAGCCTCCGTTCTGACGTACAACCCAGAAGCGCTGCGCTGTTACACTACTTCAACTCAAAGTATTCTCGTCGCTTGATAAACTTAAGGTTGAGCCACTGTAGTCACTTGGACTATTTTAACGATGTCTTTACTAACTTTCTGGGCCGGCAAGTTTCAACAACAGAGAAGCCTATGGAGGAGTGAGACAGCTCTCAGATTTCATCAGAAATATCTTAATTTGTGTTCTGAAGATGAACGAAAGTCTTACGGGGTTGGAACAACATGAGGGAGAGTAATTACTGACAGAATCTTCAGTTTTGGGTGAACTAACCCTTTAAGGACAGAGTCTGTTCAGGATGGGTAGTGTGGACGAGGGTTAGCTCACCTTCAAGGCCCAGGACGGTCTTGAACCTCTGGCAGTGAATGGCTCCGACAGAGGTAGACACACACGACATCCACAGTCCTTCGAAGAACGAGCTGGAGGTCAAGACCGCGTCTGCGTGACTGCGTCTCTTCCACACCGCCGAGTTCGTGCAGCTGGACTCCAAACACCAGCCGACGAGGCCCAGAAACAGCCCGATCAGCTGAAGGACCATCGATGCCATCCTGAAACACAGGAACACACATCGTTTCACAGCAGCTTTACAGAAAACGCACGAGTCCACATTACAATTTAGAGTCAGTTATCAGAGGAAACGTACATATACTAATCACAGTTAGCGAAAAAGCTATTCATTTAAACAATGTAATGCAGAAACAATGAGCTCACTGAAGTTATGAACACTTGTTTGTTAACGAATGATTATGACATTTGGAAAAGTACAGCACTGGTGTGTGTTGATTCAGAGTTTCGTCATCTGCTGTCAAACTAACAGGCACAAACTCACTCAGTTTGGACAGATAAGAACGTGTACACTCTTAAAATGAAGGTTCTTCAATGGATAGGTTCAGCAAAAACGTGTTTTTTGGGCTATATAGGGCTCTCGATGCTTCTTCAGATCAGTATACTGGCCTCTGGGATCTCTGAAAGACCAGAACACAGATTTGGAAACCTTCTTTTTAAGGAAAGACACCACAGGTGAATAGGATACACATTTTAACTATAGATATCAACATACTTCCTCAGTTGCTTGATCACAGTACATTAGGACAGTACAAGATTATGTGTTTAAATATGCAAATGAGGCATTTTCTAATGAATAAATATGCATTAATTTGCATACATCTTGAGAACTGAAATCTGAACATTGGACATCAATATTCTTGTTTCGTTTAATTGACATATTAGTCATTTTTCATTAGGATATCTCTTTATTTTATTAGAAAATACTGTCAACAGACAATTTTTTTTTTTAAATAATTCACCAGGCGAATTATAGATGAACAAAACCCTAACCCTTATAGATGAACAAAACCCTAACCCTAACCCTAACCCTTATAGATGAACAAAACCCTAACCCTAACCCTTATAGATGAACAAAACCAAAAGCTTCAATAGTGAGGTTTGGTGCATGCACTGGTTTTGCCTGAAGTGTCTTGCCTTAATATAAAGAATGTGAAGTAAGTGTTCCTGAAGCCCCAGACTTCCATCACAATTAGATATTACACACAACGTCTTCAACTCTTTCCCATTATTCAAAATGATGTGCAACACATTCATATCTGTTAACATCTCAGTAACGTGTTGTAGGGTTTCATGACCCGTGTGTTGCATAAAGAACCACTTCTTCAGGAGTGACTCTAAACAGAATTATCAATAGCATTAAAGAACGTCCAGATTCTGTTCTGTTCATGACTGGTCAAACGCTGGACTTCAAACTCTTGTGAAATATAAGCAAATCGTGGTGCTTTTTGGTAATAACATCCATAAAATTAACTATTCATTCATAATAGTGTTATTTTAATATCATTAAGATACTACACTATACAGTTTTGGTACATCAAGTTAAACTGGCTGAAATAAAATTATTTTATTTCAGTTAAATGTTATTTCAAGCAAATATAATAGAGAAAATGTTGCGCGACAAATTTAGGTGCGTAGAGCCAAAAAAAATCCATTCCAAAAAAAACGCTAAAATAGCATTTTCTTTTGTTTATTTGTTTGGTTATTTCATGAATATAAATGTTTTAATGGTTTTAGTGTTATACTATGTTAGGAACATGTTAAGATACACCAATATAAAGCTTTTCGAAGAAAACTTCTCAGAACTTGTTATACAGAGTACGTATAGTCCATAATCATATGAAATAACCTCGATATCACTGTAAATTTATGGTCTTTATTAATTGTAAGTGACATATATACATACATATAACAGTGAGAATCTGCTACTGATCATTATTACGATGAAAATTAAGATTTGTACGCACCTGTTAGGCTCTCAGTGGACTATGTGACCTAGTAAACAATAATAATTTGCTTGTTGCGTTTCTTCTGAAATTGTGGCTCTTGAACGCAGTTGTCAGTCTATATGAGAGACAGCAGTGATGGGCCGAGTGTCACTGTGTTAATATTGGCTTTAGGTCAATAACCCTGAAAAAGCAAACCCTCCCCAAAATAGAAAACTGGGGAAAGGGAGACAGACAGGCGTTCTTTTCAGATGATCCTAATCTCTTAATTCAGGGACACTGATTTCTTGATTTCACACACACATTTACATCATCATCAACTGTGAACAGACACAGTGCTTAAGAATTCAATTAGAAAGTACACTATAGTTGGTCAAATTGTGTAATGTTTTTGAAAGAAGTCTCTTATATTCACCATTGATTTGATAAAAAAAAACAGTGAAATATTATTACAATTTAAATTAACTGTTTTCTATGTGAATATATTGTTAAAATTTAATTTATTCTTGTGATCAAAGCTGCATTTTAAATTGTATTTAATTTAAATTTATAAATAAGCCTGCATTTATTTGATTATAAGTAAAACATTGTGAAATATTATTTTTGTTTTCTATGTGAATATATGTTAAAGTGTAATTTATTCCTGTGATCAAAGCTGAATTTTCAGCATCATTACTCCAGTCTTCAGTGTCACATGATCCTTCAGAAATCAGTATAATATGATGATTTGATGATCAAGAAATAATTCTCATTATTTTCAATATTCATATTTTTGCAGAAACTGCGATTCATTTTATTTTTCAGGATTCTTTGATGAACAGAAAGTTCAAAAGAACAGCATTTATTTGAAATATAATCTTTTGTAACATTATAAATGTCTTTACTGACACTTTTGATTTATTAAATGCATAAATAAAAAGTTATTATTTTTTCACAAAAAAAATAAAAATCGGTAACACTTTATTTTACAGTGTCCTTGTTACATGTTACATGTACTTACCATAGTAATAACAGTAAATTATGCATAATTACATGCAACTAGCCCTCAACCAAACCCTAACCCTATAGTAAGCACATGTAGTTCACTAATATTACTCAGTACTTAAATATATAATTACACTGTAACAATGACACCTTAAAATAAAGTGTAACCTAAAAATCTTACTGATCCCAGACTTTTGAACAGTGGTCTATATTAATTCATTGAACGGAAAAAGCAAAACAAAGCCTTATTTACTAATTAGGCTTTTTCTTTTTGCAAATTATATTTCCATGATGGATCATGGATCATATTTAACCCCAAAGTCACATTTCCTCACTCAAACAGTGTAATTAATTAAATAAAAACCTGACAACAACAGAAAGAGTGACGTGTGATTCAGGAATGTGAAAGATCAGATCGATGTGACGGAAGTTAACGAGCGATAACTGGGAAACGGGAAGAGACGAGCGATACAGTGACTTCATAAAACACGAGGAAGTGGAAAACAGACTCATTGTTCATGAGCCATTATGATACCATGACTGTTACTGAACTTTGACCGATTCCAGAAAACAACACTGAAACCGTTTCTACTGTGTGTGTGTGTGCGTGTTTGATGAGATGTATAGCACAGGTGTGTGTGTGTGTGTGTGTATGTGTGTGTTATAGAGAAACCTGGTTAATCATTCACATTTAACAAGGGACCAAAGTCTCATCTGAAACACAGAAAATAAACAAAACTTAAGTAGAACATATTACACACTTACAGCAAATAAAACACACTCAAACCTGGTGAATTTCTGACGACAGTGAAAATGGAATTTTAAATAATCATTTTATTTTTTAAATGACAATTACAGACTATTTTAAACATTTAAATTTCTGTACATGGTGTTGTTGAGTGGACCGTTTCAATGTCAGTGAAATATGCACGACCTTAGAGCTAAGAAGCTCCGCCCCTCCAAGTTCATTTGCATTTTCAGAAAAGTGGGTGGAGCTACCTGGATTCAAATTTAAACACAGGGGCGGGGCATAATGACATCACCGCAATACTACCGTCACTCAGTGACAACTGAAAACAGACCTCGCCTTTACAAACTCTCTCTCACACAGAATAAACATGCGTGTCCATTTCTCAAACTTGTTTTCCTCTTCAGGTCACCTGCTCAGTGTCTACCCACAATGCAATGCTCTAAATCGAGCCGTTGCCGCCAGCTCCCGGTCCTCCCGTTCTGAAGTCGTGCCACAGCTTCACCAGCGGCTCTCGGTTCTTCCAAATAAGCTCGTGACCATAAAGTATGTACCAGCTAGAGAAAGAGAGAGAGAGACGCATTGACATGTTAAGCACAGAGACAGAATAAACATGCTTATCTTTGCACATTTACAAGTTAAGCCATCAAGTGGTCAACTAGAACACATCACTGTTCACACCTGAAATGCAGCACTTTCTTTTAGGGGAGGGTCTCAGATTTCAGTACATACAAGCAATTTGCCAGTATTTTCTTTATATTATTTAAATGCTAAATAGTATTATATACTATATAGTATTCATAATTTAGCTTTTATTTTTATAATTTCAGTCTTTATTTTAATTTTAGTTAAAATTTTAGTAACTTTGAAGAAGGTGTAGTGACATAATGGTTATATTTTGCCTTTGTAACCAGATGCTATGTTATTCTGTTGTATTTAAGCTGCCCAGGGAAGGGATGTTTGGGGGATGAGAGGCGTTGTTATAGTTAAAAATAGGAGGAAAAATGTAACTTTCATGATTTCACTGTATGTTTTATTCTACTCCTTTCAATAAAAATAAAAAAATAATTAAAAAAATTAGTAACTTTGAGATGTGCTTTTGTCGTTTTATTTTTTATATATATTTATTATATACTTTTACTTTTTTTATTTGAATTTTTTGAAATTTTAGTACTTTAACTTTATTCTATTGCAAAGGCAGCATTTATCATTTTCAACGTAATTTTTTAAATCTAATTTATAAAGAGTGACTGACTGTGAATAAACCAGATCACAATCCAGATTAAATAACAGCATAAACCAGATCAGAATCTAGATTAAATAACTACATAAACCACATCAGAATCTAGATTAAATAACTACATAAACCAGATCAGAATCCAGATTAAATAACTGCATAAACCAGATCAGAATCTAGATTAAATAACTACATAAACCACATCAGAATCTAGATTAAATAACTATATAAACCACATCAGAATCTAGATTAAATAACTGCATAAACCAGATCAGAATCTAGATTAAATAACTGCATAAACCAGATCAGAATCCAGATTAAATAACTGCATAAACCAGATCAGAATCCAGATTAAATAACTACATAAACCAGATCAGAATCTAGATTAAATAACTACATAAACCACATCAGAATCTAGATTAAATAACTATATAAACCAGATCAGAATCTAGATTAAATAACTGCATAAACCAGATCAGAATCCAGATTAAATAACTACATAAACCAGATCAGAATCCAGATTAAATAACTGCATAAACCAGATCAGAATCTAGATTAAATGACTGCATAAACCAGATCAGAATCTAGATTAAATAACTGCATAAACCAGATCAGAATCTAGATTAAATAACTGCATAAACCAGATCAGAAACTAGATTAAATAACTGCATAAACCAGATCAGAATCTAGATTAAACAACTACATAAACCAGATCAGAATCTAGATTAAATAACTACATAAACCAGATCACAGTCCAGATTAAATAACTGCATAAACCAGATCAGAATCTAGATTAAATAACTGCATAAACCAGATCAGAATCTAGATTACATAAACCAGTTTAAAATCCAAAGGTAATTACAATGTGAAACCTTTTTCATCAAATATTCGTATTGTATTTGATTGTTATTTCAATTAATGAATTTTTTTTTTTAATTAATAAATAACCCAGATTAGAATCCAGGTTTAATAACTGCATAAACCAGATCAAAACCCAGATTAAATAACTGCATGAACCAGATCAGAATCTATATTAAAAAACTGCATAAATCAGTTTTGAATCCAGATTAAATAACTACATAAACCAGTTTAAAAATCCAAAGGAAATTAAAATCTGAAACTGTTGTTTATCTATTATTTCTATTTTATTTTAGCTTTATTTCAAATAATGAAAACAATTTACTTAGATTTATTTAACAATAACAAAACCGCAATTTGCTGTAACGCTATAAACGGCAGCAATAGCACCAGCTAGACAGTGACGTGTTACTCACATGCCGAATAAAGCTCCACCTAAATGAGCTGCGTGATCGAAGAAACGCCATCTCAGAATCAAGCCTGTGGCATCCAAGGCCACGATGGCCTTCAGTGCCTGTGGAGGAGAAGATCATGACAATACCATCATCACTGAGAAATACAACTCTTGCTCTTACCAAGGTTACTAAACTGAAACTAAGACTAAAACTATTGGTCAAAAAACATTTTTGTAAACTGAAATAAAATAGAAATTTCAACAAAAACTGAAACTAAATGAAACTAACAACAGTTACTGAAAAACTAACTGAAATAAAATAATAATTAGCAAAAATAAATAATCGTTTTCGTAAGTAATAAAGATGCAATAGACAAAAAGCATAAATTGATCAATACAAGAATAATGTTTGAAAGGATTAATAATAGAAATAACCATAAAAGGAATAATCATAATAATCATGGAAAGTGGAAGTGTTCTGTTAACTCTGCTAAAATATAATTGCAAAAACTAAAACTAAATATACAAAAACTAAATAGAAATGTGTTCACAAAATAAAAACTTAACTAAAACTAACCATTATTGAAACTAACTAAAACTAAACTGAAATTTATTGGAAATTTGAAAATAAAAACTACTTTAAAAATGCACAACTATGATAACCTTGGCTCTTACACACACACACACACACTCACGTTTCCGGCGGTGAAGGTGTACATTGGGAGGAAGATGATGGCCAGCTTGGCTTCAGGCATTTTGGTGCAAACCGCTGCTAGGACGGTCATGATGGCCCCTGACTGACACACAACACAACACAACACAACACAACACAACACAACACAACGGTTTGTTTATGACATGCATGTGAATGCTGATGAATACTTGAAATGCTCCATCAGGAAATACACTCACCGCCCCCAGTGATGGACCAAACCGACCCATCGCTGTTTTACTCATATAACTGACAAACGTAGAAATCACACCTGAGGACATAAACATATAACATAACATATCACATTTAACATAACAAAATAATAACAATAATAAGATTGTTTTATTTAGTGCCATATCAGCATCTAAGGCTATTTTCATGGCAAAAATACAAATATCATATAAATACAATAAAACCAAGCAAACAAACAAACTAACATATGATAAAAAAAAATCCCAAACCTTTTCAGGCATAATCTTACTAAATAAGTCCTTAAGTGAAATAACTTCATAAACTGCATTCTAACATAACAAAAAGTTGAAGTCCAATAATACAGAAGTTTTATAGAGAGTAGGATGTTTTTTGACTGAGAACTCTCTCACACACACACACACACACACACACACACACACACACACACACACACACACACACACACACCTGCAGACAGGTAGACTGCCACAAACTGCTCTTTGCCCATCAAGTTGATGATGCTTGAAGAGAAACTCCACAGCACGTACATGTTGGCCGCCAGGTGAAAGAAAGAATAGTGACTGAATGTAGACAGCAGCATGGGCCAACACAGCGCCTCTGAAACCAGATCAGAATCCAGATTAAATAACTGCACAAACCAGATCAGGAATCAGATTAAAAAAACTGTATAAACCAGATCAGAATCCAGATTAAATAAAAGTGCAAACCAGAATAGATATCAGATTATATAACTGCGTGAACCAGATCAGTACAGCAGTGTTATTTAGATATATATTAATATACTGAATTATCTTTTATATTCAGAAATCCAGATTAAATAACTCCCATGTTTACTGTACCCAAAATATAACAATGCAAATTATATTATTCAATTTTTTTTAACTTATTATTATAATTTTGAGCATCACATAAAAATGCAGGACAAAACAATTTCGGTACCAAAGACACTTTAAACCATGCAAGATTGTGCAGTAAAGGGTAAATCAGAGCGCAATATATTTTCCAATCCAACACAAAATTCCACATTTCGATGCAGTGCAAACAGGAGTGACCCTGAAAGATAAACAGATGACTTCACGCACTGGCTGCGGGGTAGATGTGAAGTACTTGAGCATGAAGCGCTGCAGAGATGGGACTCTCCAACAACAAAACACCAACGCATTCGCTGCAATGATGCCTGAGAGAGAGAGAGAGAGAGAGAGAGAGGGAGAGAGAGAGAGAGGGAGAGAGGGAGAGAGAGAGAGAGAGAGAGAGAGAGAGAGAGAGAGAGAGAGAGAGAGAGAGAGAGAGAGAGAGAGGGAGAGAGAGAGAGATGGAGGGAGGGAGAGAGAGAGAGAGAGAGAGAGAGAGGGAGGGAGAGGGAGATGGAGGGAGAGAGAGAGAGAGATGGAGGGAGGGAGAGAGAGAGAGAGAGAGAGGGAGAGAGAGGGAGATGGAGGGAGAGAGAGAGAGAGAGAGAGAGGGAGAGAGAGGGAGATGGAGGGAGAGAGAGAGAGAGAGGGAGGGAGATTTTTTATAACACATTATTAAATAATTTAAAAACAATTAATAAACATCCACTTTACTCAAGACATTTAGCAAAAATTAATTCACCATCTCTAACAAAGCACAACATTTCTTTATAATTCCATATATTTTCCAATTCCTCTATATTCTTCATAATTTTATAAAATAAAAAATCTATTTTAATTCTTACTTTTATTAAACTCTTAAAAACTTGTACTACATCCTGACCAACTTCACCTTCTATTTTTTCATTTCTTGTCAGATAAATAGCAATTTTCGCTTTTCCAATAACAAAGTTAACAAGTTTTTTTCTCTTTTTTTTCCAAAACTTGAAACCAAAAATGAAAGAGAGAGAGAACGAGAGAGAGAGAGAGAGGTTCTGAGATAACAGAGAAATAGATGGACAGCATCTGTTTATTTAATGAATTAATTACACTTTATTAAACACATTGTCTTCACAAACTAAAGTGCTCATCTGTGTAAAGTGAACGGTTTGCATCATTCATTGTGTCTGACCTGTGACTGTTTTCTGTCCTTCACTTAAACTGTTCCACCACTGATTCACCTGCAGAATACCAGAGAACAACATGTTCATTAAACACACACAGAAGAAAACATACATTGCATTAAACATGCATACACACACACACACACACACACACACACACACACACACACACACACACACACACCTGTTTGCGTAAATCTCCTTGTTTCTGAGGCCGTATCTTCTCCAGCCAATCCGCTCTGACATCGTCAAAGTAACTCTGTACACGAGATTTTAAACTTTCGTACTGCCATATTGCTGCTCCGCCGAATGAACAACCTGTAAACTGAGCTGGAGTTATTACGATATTCTTACATAGAGCAAAGAAAATAAATAATAATAATTCAACAAAGCAAAACATTATAATTCACACATTTTGGACCTTTTTCTCATGCAATTCAATGTAAATGGCATTTAAACGCCTTCATACATCAACTGTCACACTGAACTGAATAATTAAAGTATAATAATATAATCCAGATTAAACACCTGGATAAACCAGATCAGAATCCATATTAAATAACTGCACAAACCAGATCAGAATCCATATTAAATAACTGCATAAACCAGATCAGAATCCAGATTAAATAACTGCATAAACCAGATCAGAATCCAGATTAAATAACTGCATAAACCAGATCAGAATCCAGATTAAATAACTGCATAAACCAGATCAGAATCCAGATTAAATAACTGCATAAACCAGATCAGAATCCATATTAAATAACTGCACAAACCAGATCAGAATCCATATTAAATAACTGCATAAACCAGATCAGAATCCAGATTAAATAACTGCACAAACCAGATCAGAATCCAGATTAAATAACTGCATAAACCAGATCAGAATCCAGATTAAATAACTGCACAAACCAGATCAGAATCCAGATTAAATAACTGCACAAACCAGATCAGAATCCAGATTAAATAACTGCATAAACCAGATCAGAATCCATATTAAATAACTGCACAAACCAGATCAGAATCCATATTAAACACCTGGATAAACCAGATCAGAATCCATATTAAATAACTGCATAAACCAGATCATCAGAATCCAGATTAAATAACTGCACAAACCAGATCAGAATCCATATTAAACACCTGGATAAACCAGATCAGAATCCATATTAAACACCTGGATAAACCAGATCAGAATCCATATTAAATAACTGCACAAACCAGATCAGAATCCATATTAAATAACTGCACAAACCAGATCAGAATCCATATTAAATAACTGCATAAACCAGATCAGAATCCAGATTAAATAACTGCATAAACCAGATCAGAATCCATATTAAATAACTGCACAAACCAGATCAGAATCCATATTAAACACCTGGATAAACCAGATCAGAATCCATATTAAATAACTGCACAAACCAGATCAGAATCCAGATTAAACAACTGCATAAACCAGATCAGAATCCATATTAAACACCTGGATAAACCAGATCAGAATCCAGATTAAATAACTGCATAAACCAGATCAGAATCCATATTAAATAACTGCACAAACCAGATCAGAATCCATATTAAACACCTGGATAAACCAGATCAGAATCCATATTAAATAACTGCACAAACCAGATCAGAATTCAGATTAAACAACTGCATAAACCAGATCAGAATCCATATTAAATAACTGCACAAACCAGATCAGAATCCATATTAAACACCTGGATAAACCAGATCAGAATCCATATTAAATAACTGCATAAACCAGATCAGAATCCATATTAAACACCTGGATAAACCAGATCAGAATCCATATTAAATAACTGCATAAACCAGATCAGAATCCATATTAAATAACTGCATAAACCAGATCAGAATCCAGATTAAATAACTGCACAAACCAGATCAGAATCCATATTAAATAACTGCATAAACCAGATCAGAATCCATATTAAATAACTGCATAAACCAGATCAGAATCCATATTAAACACCTGGATAAACCAGATCAGAATCCATATTAAATAACTGCATAAACCAGATCAGAATCCAGATTAAATAACTGCACAAACCAGATCAGAATCCATATTAAATAACTGCATAAACCAGATCAGAATCCATATTAAATAACTGCATAAACCAGATCAGAATCCATATTAAATAACTGCACAAACCAGATCAGAATCCATATTAAATAACTGCATAAACCAGATCAGAATCCAGATTAAATAACTGCACAAACCAGATCAGAATCCAGATTAAATAACTGCATAAACCAGATCAGAATCCATATTAAATAACTGCATAAACCAGATCAGAATCCATATTAAATAACTGCACAAACCAG
This sequence comes from Abramis brama, assembly GCF_963993115.1. Classification (NCBI taxonomy): domain Eukaryota; kingdom Metazoa; phylum Chordata; class Actinopteri; order Cypriniformes; family Leuciscidae; genus Abramis; species Abramis brama. The sequence continues at coordinate 5,140,125 of NC_139972.1, forward strand.
ATCAGAATCCATATTAAATAACTGCATAAACCAGATCAGAATCCATATTAAATAACTGCACAAACCAGATCAGAATCCATATTAAACACCTGGATAAACCAGATCAGAATCCATATTAAATAACTGCATAAACCAGATCAGAATCCATATTAAATACCTGGATAAACCAGATCAGAATCCATATTAAATAACTGCACAAACCAGATCAGAATCCATATTAAATAACTGCATAAACCAGATCAGAATCCATATTAAATACCTGGATAAACCAGATCAGAATCCATATTAAATAACTGCACAAACCAGATCAGAATCCATATTAAATAACTGCATAAACCAGATCAGAATCCATATTAAATAACTGCACAAACCAGATCAGAATCCATATTAAACACCTGGATAAACCAGATCAGAATCCATATTAAATAACTGCATAAACCAGATCAGAATCCATATTAAACACCTGGATAAACCAGATCAGAATCCAGATTAAATAACTGCATAAACCAGATCAGAATCCAGATTAAATAACTGCATAAACCAGATCAGAATCCATATTAAATAACTGCATAAACCAGATCAGAATCCATATTAAATAACTGCACAAACCAGATCAGAATCCATATTAAATAACTGCATAAACCAGATCAGAATCCAGATTAAATAACTGCACAAACCAGATCAGAATCCAGATTAAATAACTGCATAAACCAGATCAGAATCCAGATTAAATAACTGCACAAACCAGATCAGAATCCAGATTAAATAACTGCACAAACCAGATCAGAATCCAGATTAAATAACTGCATAAACCAGATCAGAATCCATATTAAATAACTGCACAAACCAGATCAGAATCCATATTAAACACCTGGATAAACCAGATCAGAATCCATATTAAATAACTGCATAAACCAGATCATCAGAATCCAGATTAAATAACTGCACAAACCAGATCAGAATCCATATTAAACACCTGGATAAACCAGATCAGAATCCATATTAAACACCTGGATAAACCAGATCAGAATCCATATTAAATAACTGCACAAACCAGATCAGAATCCAGATTAAATAACTGCACAAACCAGATCAGAATCCAGATTAAATAACTGCATAAACCAGATCAGAATCCATATTAAATAACTGCACAAACCAGATCAGAATCCATATTAAACACCTGGATAAACCAGATCAGAATCCATATTAAATAACTGCATAAACCAGATCATCAGAATCCAGATTAAATAACTGCACAAACCAGATCAGAATCCATATTAAACACCTGGATAAACCAGATCAGAATCCATATTAAACACCTGGATAAACCAGATCAGAATCCATATTAAATAACTGCACAAACCAGATCAGAATCCATATTAAATAACTGCACAAACCAGATCAGAATCCATATTAAATAACTGCATAAACCAGATCAGAATCCAGATTAAATAACTGCATAAACCAGATCAGAATCCATATTAAATAACTGCACAAACCAGATCAGAATCCATATTAAACACCTGGATAAACCAGATCAGAATCCATATTAAATAACTGCACAAACCAGATCAGAATCCAGATTAAACAACTGCATAAACCAGATCAGAATCCATATTAAACACCTGGATAAACCAGATCAGAATCCAGATTAAATAACTGCATAAACCAGATCAGAATCCATATTAAATAACTGCACAAACCAGATCAGAATCCATATTAAACACCTGGATAAACCAGATCAGAATCCATATTAAATAACTGCACAAACCAGATCAGAATCCATATTAAACACCTGGATAAACCAGATCAGAATCCATATTAAATAACTGCATAAACCAGATCAGAATCCATATTAAACACCTGGATAAACCAGATCAGAATCCATATTAAATAACTGCATAAACCAGATCAGAATCCATATTAAATAACTGCATAAACCAGATCAGAATCCAGATTAAATAACTGCACAAACCAGATCAGAATCCATATTAAATAACTGCATAAACCAGATCAGAATCCATATTAAATAACTGCATAAACCAGATCAGAATCCATATTAAACACCTGGATAAACCAGATCAGAATCCATATTAAATAACTGCATAAACCAGATCAGAATCCATATTAAATAACTGCATAAACCAGATCAGAATCCAGATTAAATAACTGCACAAACCAGATCAGAATCCATATTAAATAACTGCATAAACCAGATCAGAATCCATATTAAATAACTGCATAAACCAGATCAGAATCCATATTAAATAACTGCACAAACCAGATCAGAATCCATATTAAATAACTGCATAAACCAGATCAGAATCCATATTAAATAACTGCACAAACCAGATCAGAATCCATATTAAACACCTGGATAAACCAGATCAGAATCCATATTAAATAACTGCATAAACCAGATCAGAATCCATATTAAACACCTGGATAAACCAGATCAGAATCCATATTAAATAACTGCATAAACCAGATCAGAATCCATATTAAATACCTGGATAAACCAGATCAGAATCCATATTAAATAACTGCACAAACCAGATCAGAATCCATATTAAATAACTGCATAAACCAGATCAGAATCCATATTAAATAACTGCACAAACCAGATCAGAATCCATATTAAACACCTGGATAAACCAGATCAGAATCCATATTAAATAACTGCATAAACCAGATCAGAATCCATATTAAACACCTGGATAAACCAGATCAGAATCCATATTAAATAACTGCATAAACCAGATCAGAATCCATATTAAACACCTGGATAAACCAGATCAGAATCCATATTAAATAACTGCATAAACCAGATCAGAATCCATATTAAACACCTGGATAAACCAGATCAGAATCCATATTAAATAACTGCATAAACCAGATCAGAATCCATATTAAACACCTGGATAAACCAGATCAGAATCCAGATTAAATAACTGCATAAACCAGATCACAATCCAGATTAAATAACTGCATAAACTAGATCACAATCCAGATTAAATAACTGCATAAACCAGATCACGATCCAGATTAAATAACTACATAAACCAGATCACGATCCAGATTAAATAACTGCATAAACCAGATCACAATCCAGATTAAATAACTGCATAAACCAGATCACAATCCAGATTAAATAACTGCACAAACCAGATCAGAAATCCAGACCAAATACAAATGGATTTTTGGAACGATTAATGCTGAATTTTGTTTATGAATGTTTAATGAACGAGATCCATCATGTGTCAGAAAATATACCTACCCCTATGGTGAAGACAAATGGTTTGACCAGTCTGCCGAATGACCTGCTGGGTGTGTGTGTGCGTGGTGTGTGTGGGGTGGGCAGGTCTGGGGGCGGAGCCACGTCCTTCTTCTGTAGGATTTCATTCGTCTCTGCTTCTTCCGCCACGCCCTTCTTCAGCTCCCCCTTCTTTGCTACCTTGCGGAAGCCACACCTCTGCTGCGTCTGGAGCGTGAATCTATTTGGAGCACAACCATGATAAAATATACATTAACATGCATTTATAGTGATTTGATTTGTCAGTGGGTGAATGTGGGAAACATAAAAACAAATAGCCATGAGGGGGAATTATTTTACATTTTTTTATTTATTCATTTTCAGTAAAGTGACGTTTTGTGATATATATATATAAGAAAAAAATATTTTTAATCTCTTGATTTTCAATAATGTGACGTTTTGTGACGCAGAATAATAAGAGTAATATATATGTTATTATTATTATTGATTTATTTTTTTGGTGCTGGGCAACGATTAATCACAACCAATATATAAGTTTGTGTTTACATAATATATGTGTGTGTACTGTGTATAATTATTTTGTATATATAAATACACACATGTGCATATATATTTAAGAAAAAATTATTTATATATAAAATATTTATATATATAATATAAATTATGTATAAATATATACACAGTATATACATGTAAATATTCTTAAATATATACATGCGTACGTGTATTTATATATACAAAATAATTATACACAGTAAAAACCCACATATTATGTAAAGACAAACTTATATATTTTTTTACCTCACATGTTTGGCTTCTGAAGCAAGTTATATTGGCATAATGTCCATTTTTATTTCATGTGTTATTAAATAAATCACAACGCATTGTTTACATCTACAAATGCCATGACAGAACTAACGTTAAACACAAGTTCATAATTATGCAGTGTTTATTATTAAATATATTCCGTTAGAATATTTGAATTTTGAGCTTTATCGCATGATCTGATTAAAACCACTAAAGCTCATGCCGTGGGATTAAACAGAGGATCTGAGGCGCTCAGTAAATACACACAGAGTCAAAGGAGTGTTTGTTACCTGTTCGTCAGGTAGTGTGTTTTGCTGATGTCCCCTGTAACCCATTTAAACACTGAACCCCTCACCGCCATCATCACTGCTGCGATACCAGTCACTGCAGCTTCCGCATTTGCAGCTTCCGCTTCCGGTTCAGAGACCACACCCACAGTGACCTCTGCTGGAGGAGGACGGTCACTGACACACGCGATCAACCTTTTTATTTATTTATTTATTATTATTTTTATTTATTTATTTTTATTTAACAAAGATCACATTGTATACATGTATCACACACACAAAATAGATTAAGAAACTCAAGTAAAGCAAGGCAGTAAAGATAGTCTACTAAAAAATATATTTATAAAACATTTAAAGCAATATAAATTAAACATACAACAAATGAATTAAAAAAAATAATATGGGAAAAAAAAAAAAAAAAAAAATTATCATCTTCAGGAAATCAGGAGGCAAAATGAAACTATATGAAATAATTGTTTTACACAAGAGAGCAGTTTTAGTGACTTTCTTGTTGCTGATGAAGAAAGAGAGTCATAGAATAACCTTAAATCAACACAAAAAAGCCTAAAATTGGGCTTAGAATCAGTGACTTTACACTTATGGAGATGAAACTGGCCACACAGAGTTAGCAGTTTTAATCTGTCCTCCATCTCTTTTGACCCGGAGTCCCACATCATACAGTACTTTCATAATCTCAAAGATAAAAAGTTTGTTATAAGCAGAGAAAATAAGCCAGGATACTTCTTTCCAACACACACTCAAGATAGAAATATTGTGTAGAATATAGATATAAAATGTTGTGTATTTCAATAAATAAATAAATAAATAAAATAAAATAAAATCTTGAATTAATGTAAATTGGGATACTTTTTCCCCATTGAGATGAGTGTGTAAAAATGTCCGGTTACACTTTATTTTAAGGTGTCATTGTTACAGTTAAAGTAATTATATATTTAAGTACTGAGTAATATTAATTAACAGCATGTACTTACTATAGGATTAGGGTAGGGTTAGGGTTTGGTTGAGGGTTAGTTGCATGTAATTATGCATAATTTACTGTTAATACTACAGTAACTACATGTAACATATGTAACAAGGACACTGTAAAATAAAGTGTTACCAAATGTCCAAATCTATTTGTTTATTTGAATTCATATGTTATTAGGGCATGGTTTGCACATTTGTTTTTATTTTATTTCTATTAGTTTATTATTTTTGTCAGAGTTGATCAATTAATACATTTATTTGCATGCTTGCACATTATTATGTAATTTAATTGTTTAACTGTATTAATTTATTACTTTGGCAAGGGTTTGCACATTTGTTTTTATTTTATCTATTTATTTGTTTGTTTGCAGGTATGCAGATTTGTTTAATTTACTCTCTTAAGTGAAGTTTATTTAGCTAAACTTCTCTTAGTTAGTTTATTTATTAATTTAATTATTTTTTGCATGCTTGCAACTTCATTTACCAGTATTATTTTGGCAGGGTTTATGTTTTTTTCTTCCATTTTTTATTAATTTAATTAATTTGCAGATTTGTCTATTTTATAATTTTTTTGGCAGTGCTTGTTTATTTCTTCATTTAATTATTTATTGGCAGATTTGCAGATATTTGGCAGCATTTGCATTTTATATGCCTTAATTTAAGTTAACTTTAGCTGGACAATAACATTATTCTAGAGCTGCTCTAAAGCCAAAACAATCTCTGGTACTTTAATTTCCTATTATCACTGTAAAGCTGCTTTGAAAATATATATAGGCCTATTGTTAAAAGCGCTGTATAAATTAACGTGACTTGACTATGTTATGACAATGATGATAATTGTTGTTAATATTGTTGTTTTTTCTTCGTTTCTTTTCTTCAAGTATTTAATAATAATAATAATAAAAATAAAATATATATATTTAAAAAAATAAATAAATAAAAAACAGCACCGGAGGGCGTGAGTGATGATGATGATGATGCGCACCGGACGGGATTTTTTTTTTTTCTTCGTTTCTTTTCTTCAAGCATTCAATAATAATAATAATAATAAAAAACAACGGGAAAAAAAAATCCCGTCCGGTGCGCATCATCATCATCACCATCATCATCATCACTCACGCCCTCCGGTGCTCGCCCAGTACAGCGCGTGCGCTCCGGTGCGATTCACCGTCTCCTCGCGAACATGGCGGCGCCTGGGCTCTCCAGCCGGGCTGGTTCTGCTGGCAACAGCCCCACCGCCACCCCGAGCAGCACCAAACACGTCCCGAACCCCCCCGAGCTGGACTTCCGGTCCGGTACCAGGATCGAGGAGCTCAACCGACTGATCGGGGAATTCAGCAAGCACGAGCAGCGGGAGTATGACGACCAGCGCGCGCTCGAGATCCACACGGCCAAGGACTTCATCTTCTCCATGCTCGGTGAGAAAGAGCAATGCTTCGCGCATGCAGTGTAACGAGACATGCATTAAAAGGGAAAGTGCGATTTTGCTTCCCCTCTGCATCTGTTTCTCTTTGTCACGCGCTTCAGTTTGTGTTGAGCAGCGGATGTGTGTGTTTGCATATTCAACACCCTCATGTTTGCACTGTTATTATTATTCATATGCTTCATTTGTATGATGACCTGTCAAAATCTGGTCATCTGCTTGCTGTTAAAGGAACAGTTCAGCCAAAAATGACCATTTCTTTCTCTTGTGGAACATAAAGGGAGATGTTGAGCACAATATCCACGCTTCTCCTTTAACTTTTATTGAAAGTGGAAGGTCAGATAATCTTCAGAATGAACAAAAATGCACATTTAGATTGAGTGTGTGATGAACAGACTAAAATTTAAGTCATTATTCACTGAATATCCACTTTGAATGAGTAAATAATGACAGATTTTTTATTTTGGGTAAACTATTGCTTTACGCTTGATTATTGTAAAAGGAAAAACAATGCAAAACATGGTGAGGTAAAGCAAATATGAAAACCAAATTTTTTTCAATAAATGAATCATGCAAATTCTGCCAAATCTAGGCTAATAAATACATAAAAAAATCACAAACATGCATTTTATACATCAATAAAAAAATCTTCAACCTGCCTAGCAGGGATAAGTAGCACCAAATTAGTAATAATAATAATAATACCTTTTATTTATAGGCGCCTTTGAAGGCACTCAAGGACACCGTACAACATAAAAGTAAATCAGTAAAATGCAAAGCTCTGCAAAAAGATAGACACACCGATCAAACATAAAATCAACAAATCAAATCATCAGAAGCTCTTCTAAACAGATCAGTTTTAATCCGAGCTTTAAAGAAAGCTGTGTTTATTTAAGAGAGGAGTTCTCGGAGGCAGTGAGCAGAAGCTCAGCAGTGGCGAGCCAGCCAGGAGCCTGAAGCGATGCAGTGAAGCAGAGCTCAACTTCTGCTGGCTCTCCGTCTCACGCATGTTTACTCAGCCGTGCGCTCGCATGCAGAACACACAGACTGGAGAGAGATCTGTGGAGGGGGTGAAATCAAAACTGACAGTGTGTGCTTTTTTTTTTAAAGGGGTCATGACATGAGAAATCTAATTTGTCTCCGTCTTTTGTCATACGAGGTCTTTGTACCATTAAAACATCTTGTAAGTTTCAGAGCTTAAAGGCAGGGTAGGCGATCTGCTCCAGAAACTTTTTTTTTAATGCTGTTTGAAAGTCTCTATTCAGTCAAAGCAGAATTCATTCAGACACCTTCAACATTTCTCACATTATCACAGTTTATTCACTATAGTTTAGAAAATGGTAATAAAATATAATGGTAATAAAACAATATAGTTATCAAATCAGTTGATATTTGACTGGTTTTGTCCGTCCTTCTGTTAGACTGTCTCACAGATGAATTATGTTGAATATCTGTCAGCTGTTAATTTTAACTACACAATTAGATAATTCCAGTTTAGCTCAACCAGTGACCAAGCAATGCTTCATTTTGTTCAGTCTGTGTGTAAAAAGAGCATTAGCAATTAAAGAAAAAACACTTCAGCAAAACATGGACAGGTCAAAGTGTCGGAATAATTTTTGGTCCTAAATTTTTATAAATATTACTGGTAGTCACTGTATGAAGAATTTTTGGGTATGATATGTCACAGTTTAATTTATTTTGCTATCTTCACTTACATAAATGAACTATAGCGTATCAAAAATTAAATCTGGTGTCTGAATAATTTTTGGTTTGACTGTATAGAGTCTAAGGAAGGCGTAGGACCGTAAAATCTTCGTCCAGTCATTCCATATGATTTCCTACGTATGTGTTTCCATGCCTCTGCACACTTGCTCGCGCAGACATCACACATCATTAGCGCATTTCATGATATGCAGAATTAGACAGACGTCAGTCACAGAGCAGCGCAAACAAAACAGCAACCGCCTTTTACAGTTCCTCCTGAATCAAAACGACGAGTTTATGCTGCGTTCACACCATAACTACTGTAATCTGGAAGAGATAGAAACCTGTGACTCGAACTTATGCGTTTCAGTGGCAACACTATCATTGCTGAAATGAATCTGCACTAGTCAGGTGGTACAGGTCGGAGCTCTTTAAGTTGTTTATCTTTATTATTATTATAATGTTATGTGCCTTGAGAAATTAAGGCTTTTGTTTGTATGTGTAGCGTTCATGTGTTTTGAAGGAGGCGTGGCTTTGGAGACGTTTTGAAGGGAAGGTGGGATCTCATGCTATCAAAGCTAACTTGCTATTGCTAGCCGCTCCGAAAATTGCCTACCCTGCCTTAAAAACATCCTCTTTATTATAAACAAAGCATTTATTTAATCAAGCTCCAAAAACAGCTCGTTTTGATATTGCGGGATCTGTGACGTCACACGGACAAATACATTTGCATATGACATTGACGAATAGTTTTACATCATCGCACTATAGACCCCGCCCACTGGTGGCATAGGCCCTGCCCACTGGTGACTGTATTGGATCTGACAGCAACTGCATCACAAACCATAAGTAAATGATTTCATAATGCTTTGTCTGTAAATGAGTTTTATATGGATAATGTTTTCAATAGCGAGTGTGTGTTGATACTGTTTCCTATGCAATGACGTTAGCCAATCATAACTGTGGGCGTTTACTTACAAGCCTTAAAGGAGCCGCGCCTTAAAAACAGATAATTTCAGACAGATTTGAAAATAATTCCACATTTTTCCATATAGATATGTTTTTTTGTGTGTGCAAAATTATAAGTGAACCTCAAAGGAACATATTAAAATAATAATAAAAAATGACCCCTTAAAAAAAAAATGTTTAGCTGAGTTTACTGCACTTGAATTGGTAGTAGAAAACGTGATAAAATTAATAGCTGAATGTGCATTGCTGAGTGTTGAACTCGCTGACTCTGGCCTCACCGGAGGAGTGTGACAGATGTGCAGGGCCCAAAATAAACACACTCATGCAGAGTCACTAACTTGTTTTCGTTTTTCTGAGATTCTCTAGAGTTGCTTCTGCTGCCGATGGCAGATTTTATTGCCCCTGAGTCACTCGCTGGTTCATGAGGTTGAGCTCAGGTGTGACGTCATCTGACACCGGGGATTATTTTCTTTAGGAGTCTGTTTCTAGCATCTGGTCGGGAATGTTTATTGTGTTTGTGTTGGAATCGTTTTTATGGACACTATCGCCTTTGCTCTGTTGATCTTGTGATTAAAGATTAACCTTTTTTATTATGCTTTATTATGAAGTTTGTTCCATTAGGCAATGCCCTTCATTCCCTCTAATGCTGTGCTCACGTCTCGTCAGAATTACTGTAATTGTGCAACATAACAACTGTTTACAGCACAGAAACTATTCCAACACTCGTAACGCCAAAGTGCATCCATGTGCAAAACCACTACTCTAAAGGTGAAATTTGGAATCTTCTTTGCATTAATTTAAATGTAATTAATTGAATTTAATAGACTTATTTTGTCATATTTATGTTAGTGGCACAAAAATTACACTGATTGAACGCAGATTTAATTCACCTCTAAAATATTGAAGAACTAAGAAAGCGCTCAGGAAACATCAACTATAATAAAATTAGATTTTAAACTGCAGTGTATATCTAAAGTCCCTACCATTTTTTACCATATTTTCATATATGATGTGGGATGAAGTGGAAGAAGTAAAGGTTTCCATCAAACTTCCAACTTGTACTAGGATTAGAAACTATTTCAGACATCGTTTTCACAAACACTTATGTTTGCCTGTACAGCTATAGGCAAATACTGTTTACTATAACAGCTAATATTACCCACAAGCCGTTGCGCTTTTGGATCCACACTTCGAAGATCCACTGAAATCATCTGGGGACTTCTGGCATACTCTTTTCAAAATACTATGCTTTGGGACACACTTATTCTAGTCTCACATACTGTTTAGTAGGGCTGGGTAAAAAATATCGACTTTTCGATTTTAATCAATTCTCATTTTTACGAACCGATATCGATTCTTAAATCCCAAGAATCAATTAGTCATCCTGTTTTCAGTTGATGAATGAATGTAACATTGTAGCGCGCATCCCATCCAATAAATCGCAATAATCTTTGTGCTTTGTTACTATTGATATGAAACAAAGTCTCAGATTTCAAATTACGTCCATTTTCTTACGAAATTCAGCGCGTTTTGGCGCTGTGGCGTGAGATCACTCAAGAGAAGCACATGATCTTCTCTTCCACCTTAATACCAGTTACAGCGCGAAATAAACATGAATGAGCATCTGAAAGTGTGTTAAAGATAGAGTACAACTTATCGAAGTCCGTATCATGTGACATGGAATCGCTCGATCAGTGTTTCAACCGTGGAAAGACGTCAGTAAAAGAGCTTGTAAACACTGTCATGTAACGTCACATTTACCTCAGAAAAACCATATCCAGTGACCATAAACTCGTTAGTCAGTTGGAAAAATTAACTCTAGAGAGGAGCATTTTGCTAAATATATGCACCATATTACATATTCATTATAATTTTTAATTCTTCAATTTTTAATGCATGTTTGAATAAATCTGGTAGGTTTTTATGACAGCCACCATTTAAATGTTTATATTTCATATAACTTTATTATTATAAAAATAAAAAAAAGTGTAATTCAAGTGTTTGTATACAAATCAGTTAATTTTAACCTTCAATATTATAGTAGGCTAATGAAGCCCATAGGCTACAACTGACTCCCATAGTTTACAGCATTAGTTCAGAGATTTGTTTTCCTTGAGAAAATTTGCCATGTATTGTACCTGATGTACAAAATAATCAATATTGAATCGAATCGAATCGAAATCGAATCGAATTGTGAAATTTGTGTCAATACCCAGCCCTACTGTTTAGGATGGATAGTATGGACATTGAGATGCAAGATAGGGTTCCATTTGTGACAGGGCCAAAACCAACATTCGTCCCTCTCTAATGATGTCATTTCCTGTTTTCAGGCATGGTGCAGAAGTTGGACCAGAAGCTTCCAGTTGCCAATGAGTACCTGCTGTTGTCCGGCGGGGTGAGGGAGGGTGTGGTTGACATGGATCTGGACGAATTGACGGTGTACGCGAGGGGAGCGGATTACGACATGGACTTCACGTTGCTGGTTCCCGCGCTCAAACTCCACGACCGAAACCAGCCGGTCACGTTGGACATGCGTCACTCGGCGCTCTGCCACTCCTGGCTCAGCCTGCGACTGTTTGACGAGGGCACCATAAACAAGTGGAAGGACTGTTGCACTGTGGTCGACCACGTTAACGGCGCAACCAACTACTTTTTCTCGCCCACGCTGGTGGCCGATTGGTTCTACGAATCCATCAGTTTGGTTTTGGCGGAGATTCAGAAGAAGCCACAGCGTGGCGTTCCCCGGGTCGAGAAAGTCGAGCGCAACTCGACGGTTATCTCCATCATCTTGGGCGTCGGAGGCAGTCGGATGCTATACGACGTGGTACCAGTGGTTTCATTCAAGGGTTGGCCCGCGGTGGCCCAAAGCTGGCTGATGGAAAACCATTTTTGGGATGGGAAAATCACAGAGGAGGAAGTGATAAGTGGGTTTTATTTGCTGCCCGCGTGCTCTTCCACAGGCCAGAAGGAAAACGAGTGGCGTTTGTCGTTTGCGCGCAGCGAGGTGCAGCTGAAGAAGTGCATTTCCGCGAGTCTGATGCAGGCGTACCAAGCTTGTAAAGCTCTGATTATTAAGCTGCTGTCTCGACCCAAAGCCATCAGCCCGTACCACCTGCGCTCGCTAATGCTGTGGTCCTGCGATCGCCTGCCGCACACGTACCTGGCGCAGGAAGACTATGCCGCGCACTTCTTGCTTGGTTTGATCGACGACTTGCAGCATTGCTTGGTTAATAAGACCTGCCCTAATTACTTCATCCCTCAATGCAACATGCTAGAGCACCTCAGCGACGACACGGCTATGCTACATGCGCGCAAGCTATCGTCTGTACGCTCCGACCCAGTGGAGCACTTGCGGAGCGCAATCGAACACGCTAAAGCTGCCTCGCGGCTCACGCTTGAGCTTCAATGGCGCGGCGGAAGCTCGAACCTGCCGTCGCCGCTGTCGGACCCGGGAGGCGATCAGCAACCGGACGACCGGCTCGCGAAGAAACTCCAGCAACTGGTCACAGAGAATCCTGGGAAGTCCATCTCCGTCTTCATCAACCCGGACGACGTCACACGACCTCACTTTCGCATTGATGATAAGTTCTTCTGAAGCCACGCCGACACATCTGATTGGACATTGACTACAGATGACGTCACCCTCGCATAGATGTTAAATTCATCTGAAGCCACACCCACTGATCTGATTGGCTGATCTCACTTTCACATCGGTGCCCAATTCTTCTAAAGCCACGCCCACAAATCTGATTGGCCACTGACTGCAGACAACCGCACTTTTGCATTGGTGAGATTCTTCTGAAGCCACACCCACTTATCTGATTGGATGCTGACTGCAGATGACCGGTGACATATTCTTCTGAAGCCACGCCCACAAATCTGATTGGATGCTGACTGCAGATGACCGGTGACATATTCTTCTGAAGCCACGCCCACAAATCTGATTGGCTGCTGACTGCAGGCAACATGCAAACTCACCCTCGCATAGATGAATTCATCTGAAGCCACGCCCACTGATCTGATTGGTCACTGACTGCAGACAACCTCACTTTTGCATTGGTGACATTCTTCTGAAGCTACGCCCACTGATCTAATTGGACGCTGCCTACAGATGACATTACACGCTTTTGCATCGATGACAAATTCTCCTAAAGCCACACCCCTTGATCTGATTGGACGCTGACTGTTTTATGTTTTTAATGAGTTCCGGAAGCAGAAAGCTGTGTGTTTTGCACAGAGATGTTAAACGCTTCAGACTCTAAATTTGATTTTAAAAAAAGGACATGATCCTGTTTCACTGCTGCCAGTTGAAGTCGTGTTCACATATCTGTTCCTCCCCATTACAGACGCCCAGTTTTTATGGGAAGGAGAGAGAGAAAGAGAGAGAGAGAGAGAGAGCGGGAGATTTATGGAAGGATGTGGGGGGAGGACGGTTTGTGCATGGCTCATGTGGAAAACAGGAAACCCATAACTCCACTCAGAAGTGCAATTAGACTAAATGTGTTTATACGCTTTACTTGTAAGTACACTGTAACATTATACTGTAAACATACTATTTTAGACATTTAGATATCGTTTTCACAAACACACTGGCTGAACTATTACTCTCACAAACTGCACACCAAGACTCAAAAAAAATAAAAAATAATGCACAGAAACACACTCCCTGTGATGATGGATGTTTGTTTCTTTTAAAGCAAAATCTCTTTGGGTGAATCTCATGAAAACATATCCAGGTAATGTTTTACAACCCCAAAAATATAAGCATTTTTACTTTGCATGAAGAAAATAAAGCTTATTTGAGATTGAGAAGATGGTTTTCATTCATGACATTTAAACACATTTTAAATCCCCTTTTTTATTCTTATTAGATTCTCATTACTGTAATACAGTGATTTAAAAAAAATCATCCTTTAAATAATATCAGGATATAGAAATATATATTTTTTGCATTGCATTGAGAATTGGTTTCATGAGATTCACCTCTTAAATACTTTATTTGTTTGTTTTTTTATAGACATATGCTGCTAAACATGATGGGTGCATTAATAATTTTTGTTTTTGTAATAATTTGAGTATTTTGATCATTATGTGTTGTAACTGTGTACATACTGCTGTAATTAACCCCGCCCACTTCTCCCAGTTAGACCAGTCTGACGAGCTGATTATCAGCATCAACCAATCATGTGATGTGCACTCATTTAATTATTGACACATGCATATCTTTGCATGTAACTGGTAGGAGGGACCGATCATAACAGACCAAACGTGAATCTTGAAGCTCTACAGGGACCAATCGTAATGCCTTATCACTGAAAGCAACCAATGGGGTGTCTTTAATCCGATTAAGAGACTAAAGACTCTTTTTCAACCCCGACCGCGTGCTTCTCTTTATATTTGAATCAGGACATATCAGAACAAAAAAGAACATGTTGATGTATTATAGCTGTCGTTGTTAGACTGATGTCCATGAGAATTGTATGTACATGTTGTTTAGACTTATGCTTGATAAATATCTCTGATTTGCCAGCGGGTTTATGGACACCTCAGCAAAACAAAATATCTGCTCTGGATCGGTGTTGCATTGCATTTTCAACTTGTGTTTGCTAAATAAAGCTGTACAGAAATACAGATGTGTGAGAAAGATCTTGATTATTCTGGTTTGCATATCCAGAGTCACCTAAAAAATAAAAAAATGTTCAAAAATGCAGTAAAAACAGTGAAATATTATTACAATTTAAAATAACTGTTTTCTATGTGAATATATTGTTAAACTGTAATTTATTCCTGTGATCAAAGCTGTATTTTCAGCATCATTACTCCAGTCTTCAGTGTCACATGATCCTTCAGAAATCAGTATAATATGATGATCTGATGATCAAGAAACATTTATGATTATTATCAGTGTTGAACACAGTTCATATTTCTGTGGAAACTGATACATTTTATTTTCCTGGATTCTTTGATGAATAGAAAGTTCCAAAGAACAGCATTTATTTGAAATAGAATCTTTTGTAACATTAGAAATGTCTTTACTGCCACTTTTAATTAATTGAATGTGTCCTTGATGAATAAAAGTATGCTATTACTCACTATTTAAAAATCCCCAAACTTTTGAACAGTACTTATGTTGCATGATATGAATGGACAGCAATAACAACTCAGATTTTTCTCTCTTTCTTTCTTTGACTCATTCTGCCAAAAGTTGCTATATTTTTATGCAAAATTGGACTGCAAGAATGACATCAAAGTTGCATGCAACCATTTAAAGCATTTGCATCCTTCACATGTCATTTCTTTTCCAAGTTGGCTGTATAATCGTATATATGAGCAGGAATCAATTGTTGTAAGTGCTTCATCTCTAGGCTTCATCTAAAGTACAGAAGTACTCGTTTTTAAAAGTACTTAAGTATCAAAAGTAAAAAGTAAATGTCAATGCATCGTTTTATTATTGTTGCATTGTTGTATGTAATGCATACAGGACCTTATGCCTCTGAATGCCTATACCTCGTATCAATATCACATTTATTTCTAGAACACAGTTCCAGTATAGTGGGATTGAATGTGAGATTGAATGTGAGATGTGCACTCAATAACGTCCACAATGGTTTCTAACAAAATTTGCATTTAGGAGACCAAACCCAATGTTGAAAATGAAACATCAGATTGACGTTAATCTCCAATGTTGGACAGACGTTGTATTGTGGTTGAAAATGAAAATCGGGTTGACGTCAGAAACCAACATCAGTCAGATTCTGACGTCAACCAGACATCAGTATGATGTCGGTTTCTGACGTCAGTATGATGTCGGTTTCTGACGTCAGTATGATGTCGGTTTCTAACGTCAGTATGATGACGGTTTCTGACGTCAGTATGATGTCGGTTTCTGACGTCAAAATGATGACGGTTTCTGACGTCAGTATGATGTCGGTTTCTGACATCAGTATGATGTCGGTTTCTGACGTCAAAATGATGACGGTTTCTGACGTCAGTATGATGTCGGTTTCTGACGTCAAAATTATGGCGGTTTCTGACGTAAATCTGATGTCGGTTTCTGACGTCAAAATGATGACGGTTTCTGACATCAGTATGATGTCGGTTTCTGACGTCAAAATGATGTCGGTTTCTGACGTCAAAATGATGTCGGTTTCTGACGTAAATCTGATGTCGGTTCCTGACGTAAATATGATGTCGGTTTCTGACGTAAATCTGATGTCGGTTTCTGACGTAAATCTGAAGTCGGTTCCTGACGTAAATATGATGTCGGTTTCTGGCGTCAATATGATGTCGGTTTCTGGCGTCAATCTGATGTCGGTTTCTGGCGTCAATCTGATGTCGGTTTCTGGCGTCAATCTGATGTCGGTTTATGACGTAAATCTGATGTCGGTTTCTGACGTCAAAATGATGACGGTTTCTGACGTAAAAATGATGACGGTTTCTGACATCAGTATGATGTCGGTTTCTGACGTCAAAATGATGACGGTTTCTGACGTAAAAATGATGTCGGTTTCTGACGTCAAAATAATGACGGTTTCTGACATCAGTATGATGTCAGTTTCTGACGTAAATCTGATGTCGGTTTCTGACATAAATCTGATGTCGGTTTCTGACGTCAATATGATGTCGGTTTCTGGCGTCAATCTGATGTCGGTTCCTGACGTAAATATGATGTCGGTTTCTGACGTAAATCTGATGTCGGTTCCTGACGTCAATCTGATGTCGGTTTCTGGCGTCAATCTGATGTCGGTTTATGACGTAAATCTGATGTCGGTTTATGACGTAAATCTGAAGTCGGTTTCTGACGTCAAAATGATGACGGTTTCTGACGTAAAAATGATGACGGTTTCTGACATCAGTATGATGTCGGTTTCTGACGTCAAAATGATGACGGTTTCTGACGTAAAAATGATGTCGGTTTCTGACGTCAAAATAATGACTGTTTCTGACATCAGTATGATGTCAGTTTCTGACGTAAATCTGATGTCGGTTCCTGACGTAAATATGATGTCGGTTTCTGGCGTCAATCTGATGTCGGTTTCTGACGTCAATCTGATGTCGGTTTCTGATGTCAATCTGATGTCGGTTTCTGACGTAAATCTGATGTCGGTTTCTGACGTCAATCTGATGTCGGTTTCTGACGTCAATCTGATGTCGGTTTCTGACGTCAATCTGATGTCGGTTTCTGGCGTCAATCTGATGTCGGTTTCTGACGTAAATATGATGTCGGTTTCTGGCGTCAATCTGATGTCGGTTTCTGACGTCAATCTGATGTCGGTTTCTGGCGTCAATCTGATGTCGGTTTCTGACGTCAATCCAACTTTCATTTCCAACCAAAATGCATCCCCTGACTGACGTTACTACTTTCTACTCAAGGACCTTGACAGAAATGTAGTGGAGTAAAAAGTAAGATATTTGTCTTTCAAATGTAGTGAAGTTAAAGTAAAAAGTTTCCAGAAAAAATAAGTACAGATACTCAAAAAGTGTACGTACAGTACTCAAGTAAATGTACTTTGTTACTGTCCACCCCTGATCGTCCGGGATCATAACCCACATGCCGTCAGCTAAATGCTCTTTTACTACTGTATTAAAAGCACTGACGCTGCAGGAGAAACATTTGCATGGAGGTTTTCCTCCAGGAGCTCAGCCCCGCTTCTCGAGGACAGGTGCACAGACTTTAAGAAAGGTAAATGCTGAGAAGTTTATCAGTACAATAGAAGTGTGGCTCGGGATGATGGAGCGCTGTGTGTGTAAATGCTGAGAGCTGTTCTTATATCTTGCTGACCTGAGGAAGGTGCATGGAGTTTCAGTTTTGCTTAAGCAGCTGAATACTAAAATAATCCAGCTCAGTTTTATATATACGACTGTGTGAGTTATTTTTGTGTCTTGTCGTCTCAGCACCCGTCTGCCCATCTGCGTTGTGTGTGTGTGTGTGTGAGAGAGAGAGAAGTTTGTTGATGCTCTTTGAGGTCATTTCAGATCTGACACTGATTGATTCACTTTATTATTTTCAAAGTTTAAAGTCCCCCTGTGGTGAAAATCCATCTTTTAATGTTGTTTCTATGTCTATGTGGTGTTTTTAATATGCTTTAAGACAAACCATGTGTAAATTCATAAGTCGACAGCATTGCTGAGTATTTCCTCCTTAAAACTGCAGTGAACCAAAGACAGTCTCAAAAACACGCTTTGAAATCGCTGGTGTTTCTGACGTCACAAACTACCTTGTAACCAATCAGATCAACGTGTGATCGTCAACCAGTGGATCTCTGAGTGAGTGAGTGAGTGGAGGCGGGGCTCATTTGCATATTCATAGAACCGCGCATACTAAATGAGGCAAGCGTGTTGAGTTACATTCAAGATATTTTAAGGCATGAAGAATTTTTTTTCAAGGGAAAAACGTTTGCTAGGACTGGGTGATATGATGATATATATTGTGGTGATAATATAAGGTGTGAATCAATTTAACTTTTTCTATATTGTTTATATATCGCAGTTTGCAAATATATCCATTCGTCCATGTTTCTTTATCACTCTATAGTGTCAATAACTCATGCTTTAGAGGGCACAGGAGTTACTGACACCATAGAGCGATAAAGAAACATGGACGAATGAGTAATAAACAGCGGGACGTGTT
Organism: Abramis brama; assembly: GCF_963993115.1. Lineage (NCBI taxonomy): Eukaryota > Metazoa > Chordata > Actinopteri > Cypriniformes > Leuciscidae > Abramis > Abramis brama. The sequence goes on from NC_139972.1 coordinate 5,159,207, forward strand.
TGATGTTAAAAAGAGTTATTAAAAGTACAATATCCCGCAAAAGAAAAACTCATTCAGTATTCACACACTGACAGGCAGCTTTCTGTGCGCGTCAAATACACACAAAAATACATCAAAATCACTGCTCTTGATCGAATAAATTTATTAATATAGTGAAGTCTATGCAGTGTTTTATTTTACATTTGATTACTTTATTAAATTTCTGTAGTATTGACACTCTTTTTGTATCTTTTCTTCGTTTGTTTCTTTGTTCTTATTAGTGACTGTTTACTTGTCTTCAATAATTGCTTGCATTAGTTAAACTAGTAGTAGTTTTTGCTGTGGTTTTGAGAATAGTGAAATTTCACTGGTATCTAAAGTTTGGGTATCGTAACAAGCTTATTACCATGGGAAAAGACAATATCATGATATATTTTGTTACTGTGAAAATTACTCATGTAAACCCGATTAAGTTGGCAAAACTCAATACATTTAAGGCAATCAGTTGCCTCAAAATATTAAGTTAAGAAATTCAAAGTTTAAGTAAGCAGAACTTGCAGATTTTTATTTTGTACTCATACATTTTACTTGTTCTCAATGTGAAATGTTTGAGTACATTAATCCATACATTTAACTTAAAATTTTCATGTAACCTCAATGTGAACATTTTTGTCATTATAAACTTAGCTGGTTATAACAAACTAGTTCAATAAATGCTAACATGCTAAAAATAGCATGTTTTAACGCTTGCTATATGATTACAGCAATATAAGACACAGTCATACTTGCTCTCAAACCAAGCCGCATGCACCACTTGTCATCATGACGGTAACTCTCCTAAAATCAACATTAACAAAAATTCTTCTAAATAACAAAACATTAATTTCTACTAAATCTCCCACTTAACATTAATCTTGCACAAAAAAACCCAACAACATTATATTACACTTAATTTCAGCATTTACTCTCCCTTTCGAGTGCCATAGGCAAAGCATGCTGGGAAATAGAAATCCCAGCCCAGCTTCAGTTTAACTTAAGTTCGTCTAAATTAAAAGAAACAATTTCATAAAACTCAAAACAATGAAACCGTTAAGTTTACTTAAAATATATCAGTTCTGTGAACTTGACAGAAAAAGAAAGTGCTAAATACTCATAAAAGTTCATTTGACTGAACTAATTAGTTTAATTTAAGTTTGTCCTACTCAAACCAATTCATTATTTTGAGCGTTAGGGTTTACAGTGATAAGATTTTGGTCATATTGCCCATCCCGACTCCTTGCTATATAGCAGGAAAAGTTCCCACAGTTTCACATGTGATTTATTTAGTGGTATTCACCACAAGTAGGTTATAGTGTAACCGAGACAGAAATAAGTATAGAAATGGAGCACAGATGACCTTAAACCCAGTCTGTGAATAGTTGGTGGTAGAGGTGAAATGAAAACAAAAGTTTATAAGCAGTTGTACAGACCAAAATGTTCTTTGCATTCAGAATAGATCCAGATAGATTTCAGCCTATCGTGATACTTCACTGAACGGCCCATTTCACATGTATTTTGTGTATTTTCAAAATACAAAAATTTCTGCACAGTATTTTGGTATTTTATTTTTTATACATTTCAACTGATATTTTTTTATTTTAAATACGTTTTCATGTATTTATGCCCATCTCTGGTTCTTCCTCAGAAGCGACAAAAGGCCCATATTGGGTTCCCAAAGAACCTTTCAGTGGATTTTGCTTTTATTATCAATTCTCATGGAAATTAAATACCATAATACACCCTTAATAAAAAAAAATTATATGTATATAAAAAATAAACACAAATGTTTAATTTCTGTTTTTATGGACCTATTTTTTATATCTAATTTTCTTATTTTATAGGTTTTATTTACTTTACAATTATGCTATACAAATAAAGATATTATAGCTTAATTATTTTTATTATAATTTGAATTTGAAAAACATAACAGAAAAAACCCCACTAATGTCGACAATTATTTAATAAACTGATTGACAATCATGTAAAAACAACTGTTTCCCCCCCTGTTTTTATGAACCAATTATTTTTATAGGCTGTTTTATGGCTTATTTGTATTTTTTGGTTATATTGGTGCTATTTATTTTCGTTGTTGTAAATAAAACAAATTGTTTTTTACAAAAAAAGACTATTCCAGTCTTTCTGCTTCAAAATCCGACGTTTAATTCACTGTTTTAGCCTATGCTTGCCATTTCTTTGTTTACTTATTAAATTTACTTTTTGTTTTAGTTTGTTTCTACACCAAATATAATTTGAATTTTAAATGTATTTCTTAATAATCCATTCTCAGTCAAAGTAAAACCACTACACTCATAATAGCTTGTAAAAACAAACTCAAATGTCAAAAATGATTCAGTAAATCGATTGAAAATGAGATATCATTGTTCTATATCTGATATGATCATATCTGATACCATCATTGTAAGGATGATTGACCAGAGGATCACATCAGGCCGCAGTCTCCGTTTATGTTATTTTATTTGATTGATTTTAAAGAACAGTCAGGGGGTAAACAATGAGTAAACAAAACAAAACAAAACAAAAACAAACAAAAAAAGAAAGAGAAGAAAAAAAAGACAAATATATAAAGAAACAGTTACAAACTTAAAAGTTAAACAAAAATGTGAAAATTAAACAGATTGAAACACACTTTGCAGCTTTCTTATTTTTCAAACCCAATATTGTGTTTAGGTATAGCTATTGTTGAATTTCTGATATTAAAAGTAAAAACAAAGGCTTGTTTCCATCAAATTTACATTCATGACTATAATTTACCTAAAAGAAGAAGCAGATTAATTAAGTAACATTCCTTATAAGAAGAGTAAAAAAACAATACACCACATTTTCAAAGCACAGTTGAAAGCTGGGCAAGGCTCCGTTAATATGAGGTGTCACATGACACCTGCTGTGACGTCACGCCCGTGTGTCTGATAGCGGCGGAGCTTGCGGCAGCTCCCGTTAACGGCGCGCGGAACGAGCACCAGTCACACGCACGCGCACGCTCCCGCTCCAGCATCAACAAACACCGTCCGCCACACCCGTGATTCCGCCGTCGCCTCACTCAGCACCGGACCGCGCGTGAAGTGACTGACAGCTGCTCTCACGTGAGAGTCGCGCCCCCGTGCGCCGCTGTAGCGCGAGCCAGGACCGACGCAGTCTTCCTCATCTTCAGCATCTTCTTCTTCAGCTTCTTCATCCTCCGTGACCGACAGCAGCGCAACGGGAGATGGAGAGCAAAGACAAGAGCGCCGGTGAGCGACTGACGTCATGTGTGTGTGTGTGTGTGTGTGACTGTGTGTGTGTGTGCATGTCTGTAAGTGTGTGTTTGTGTAGACTGCGGTACTCAGGTCTGCTGTCCTGACGGGGTCTGGGTGGGGTGTGGGTGTGTGTGTGTTCATGTGTGATGCTTATCAGATGCCAAGCATGTGTGTGTGTGTGTGTGTGTGTGTGTGTGTGTGTGTGTGATGTATCTGCAAATGCTTTCAGTGCCAAACATCCTGATGCAGCAGAAAAGCCTCTTGCATGTTCGGGTGGTCTTCCTCCACATCACATTCATCACAGTCCTCTGCATGTGTGTGTGTGTGTGTGTGTGATGCATTGAGTTCCATTACATGATGAAACACCTGTCTGCATCATCATACCATACGCAGTGTTTTTGTAAGCGTTTGGGTGTGTATCAGCAGAAGCCGTGATTGTAAACATCAGTTTATTAACTGTAAGGGATATTGTGTATGGAATAAGTGTGTGTTGATGATGCTCATGCATGGAAGTCATCAACATTCAGGACGCGCTCTCACTTTACTGCACCCGAACGCTCAGGAGGGAAAATTCCCTTCAAAATAAAAAGGCTTCCACATTGGAATCCATATAGAATCCATACAGTTCCATTTAGAACCTTCGACGTTTACGGAACCGTTTGAAATGCGCCAAAGGCTTATGCACTTTTAGAGGTGAAACTGAGGTGCATAAGCTCAGATCGTGAGGCCTAGACGATCAATCAGCGCCGAAACCTTCACTAATACAAACTAAACTAGTTGATGAACAGATTTGAATCCATTAACAACAGCCGGTTTTTATAGGCCAGTCATTTCTGACCGGGAACAAAAGTCGGGATTTTCAGCTCAGCATGAGGGTCAAGATGTGCCGTAGCATTAAATAACTCTCAGTATTTACTGCACCTGTGTGTGTGTGTGATGTTGCTGTGTTTTATGGCCCATATTCAGGTCTAATAAATGCATTTGGGTCATCAGTGTCCTTTAAATGCGATATATATGATGCTGTTGGTGTGTGAGGTAAATACAGCGGCCCCGAAACCCATATACACACACTCTTAAAAACAAAGGGTCTTTATTGGAATCGATGGTTCCATGAAGAACCGTTAACATCCATCGCACAAAACGTTCTTTATTAGGGGTGTAACGATATATCGTGGCACTATATACACTGTAAAAAGTGAACAGTTGGATCAACTTAAAAAAATTACTTCAATTGGTAACACCTAAAGAAATTAAGTTTTCTCAACTTAAATTATCATGTTTTATCGTGAAAAACATGATAATTTATTAATTTTTTTTAATTAAATAAATTATTTATTTTATTAAAAGTAATTTTTTTAAGTTGATCCAACTGTTCACTTTTTACAGTGTAACGCAATATAAAAATGCAACAATATGTGTTGCGGATAGTTCACCCAAAATGAAAAATTAAAGTTTTCAGAGTTTTAGTGTCAGTACTACATTAAACTACTATATATAATGTTGAATATGATGTATAATAATGCAATGAGGGAATGATAATGGCAAATGTCTGATGTTACCAGTAAAAGTGGCCGACATTATTGTAAATATATCTAGTCAGTGACAGAGATCAAGCATATTCATCTACAATATTTCAGTATTTTCAGCTTCAGAATCATGAATATTGTTATTCTGGCGTCTCTATTGTCGGTTCATTGGGTTTCCAGCATCAAGTCCAAGACTCTTCATTTACACACACAATGTCACACCAAATTTAGCATTTTAATCAACAGTTCATAACCTTTTACCATATGTCTTGGAGTATCGCAATAATATCGTATCATAAGCATTGATATCGAATCATAACATGAGGGAATCTATTCTTTATAGTGGAAAAAGGTTGTTCTTGATGGTTATTATTAAACTGTTTACTTGAAAGAGAACAGAATGATTCTTATGCAACCCTTTTAGAGAGTTTTATTTGTAAGAGTGTAAGTCACACTCAGAAAGGTTTGATTAAGTGCAAAATATCAAGCATGCAAACAAAATCTGCAGAACTCTTTTTTTTCCACTGACTTTTGCAAGTCAGTTCATTGGTGTGGCGGCGAGTGTGTGTGTGTGTGAACGAAGATGCGTTCAAGCTCGTTTCATGAGTTGCTTGAATTCTGTCCACATTATATTTTTAACATGGAAGTTTATTGGCATCTGGATCCATGAACAACATTCAACATTCATGGAAACTCTTAAAAATATAAAGGTTTTTTTCTTTTCTTTTCGAAGAAGATCTGTATAGGTTTAGCAAAGAATCTTCCAGTGATCAGTTCTTAAAAGAACCTTTTTTTTTTCATAGTGTCAAAATATTTTAATAATTCCAAAAAAAACATTTTTCCACTATAAAGAACCTTTTCTGTGAACGTGTCAGACTCACGAATCTTTAAAGCAAAAAAAAAAAAAAAAAAAAAATTAGATTTCATGGGGACTTTACAAACTAGGGTGTTTATGATTATGAAAATAAACTGATAAAATATGATTACAAACAGTAGTGTGCAACAACAAGCATCCTAACAGACTGTCTTTGTGCAGATTAAATAACTGGATGCCTCACACATTCAACAATAACGTAGATAATGTGTCCAAATTACATGTTTAACTCACTGAAAGTACATGTTGCATGCTCATGCACATTAGTCTAAACTCTCTTCTTCTAGCGTCGGTTTATTTACTCTCTGAGATCCTGTGCATCTGAAAATGCACTGAGTTGGTACAACATTTTGAATATGAAGTTGATGGTTAAAAAAAAGTACCTTCTATAGACCTTCTGTAGCTCCGCCCCTTTTCAGCGTGTTCTGTCCTCCGGTTTGTATTTCTTTATAAATCTTCCCGCTCTACTGACATTTATAACATCCGCTTCAAACATTACAGTGCTCATGATCACTTTTGTTAACTCTACAGTAAATCCACAATTACTATTCGACAGCGATGCCATAGAAATATACAGAGATAACGCAAAAACAGAAGTTCAAAGTTTCTCTGGCACATATATAGCATGAATATGGTTAATATGAATAGTTGTGTCCTAAATAAGGCACTTATAAACTATGTACCGTAACACTTTATTTTACAGTGTCTTTGTTACATATGTTACATGTACTTACCATAGTAATAACAGTAAATTATGCATAATTACATGCAACTAACCCTCAACCAAACCCTAATCCTATAGTAAGTACATGTAGTTAATTAATATTACTCAGTACTTAAATATATAATTACACTGTAACAATGACACCTTAAAATAAAGTGTAACCCAATGTACTTGTGCACTATGCACTCAACCGTATAGTGTGTGAATTTTAGGTTACACTTTATTTTTAAGGTTACAGTGTAATTATATATTTAAGTACTGAGTAATATTAAGCAACTACATGTACTTACTATAGGATTAGGGTTTGGTTGAGGGTTAGTTGCATGTAATTATGCATAATTTACTGTTATTACTATGGTAAGTACATGTAACATATGTAACAAGGACACTGTAAAATAAAGTGTTACCTAGAAGATGATTATTTCTTATATGATATAATATAAGATTATAATAATATATTATATGATTGATTAACCTTTCTAAGATTATTTTGTCCTTCAACATCATGTTCAACATCGGAGTCTGATTGCCCCTCCACTACGTAATTAAAGCTACAAAAGTCGAGTTCATGAAGTGTGCAATGTTAATTTTTTTGGTTAATTAAGTGCATCATCCAGGCCCCACTGAAGTGCCTTGAAACGCCCAGGATTAATCAGTGTGTTGACGGATTCTCCACTAAAACAGGGAGTCAGGGAGGGACAAATCAAGCTTCTCCTCCCCTTTTTTAACATACCCAATAGTGTTTCATTAATATCAGCTCGGCCAGAGCTGTTGAGCTCAGTAAAGCCGCATTTGACAGCTTATGACAGCCATAGTTTAGTAAATTCCCCTTTTTGATTGAATATGAAACTGTAACTAAAGCAAAACAGTGGTCATAATCATGCTGAGGATGTGTCGTAGCGTCGGGGGCGGGGCTTCAGATTCTAGAGAGCATTTGATTGGACAGGAAGTCTGAAGTGCAGAGTGATGTCATCAAACTATTGATCCATATTGGCGGAAGTGAGAGACTGTCAGTTTTGAACGCTTATATCTTCTAATTGCGAATTTTGTCATTGTTTTGGAGCACGCTAGCATATAGATAGCAGTAAGGCTAACGTATTCATACTCAAAGCCCAAAAACTAAAAATTTTGATTACATGGGGACTTTAAAGTGTACTTTTACTCGCACTAGTCGAGTCATAGAAGTACGCGACACCTAATGATATTCGGATGTACTATATTCTCCATGTTGTTATTATCATGTGACCCACCAGCATCATTCATGAATCCTCTCCCGTGGCCTCATGGGATAGTACAGTGTCCATCACACACACACTTCAGAATCTCTCCGGAAGAAATAGATCATCGGGGACTTTTCACCTACTGTTTTTTGAAAACTGTGTATTCGGTAATACGGTACTGTGTGCTATTATATTCGGACATACTTCTCTGTTGGCGTACTTAACAAAATTAGCAATCGTGTTGACCAATATTCATAACTCAAGTTCACACAGGTGTAGTTCGTCTCATTTACATTTACATTACATGTGTGTGATGGGTAGGTTTAGGGGTCGGGTTAGTGTGTGTGTGTGTGATGTGTGTGTGTGATGGGTAGGTTTAGGGGTAGGGTTAGTGTGTGTGTGTGTGTAATGGGTAGGTTTAGGGGTAGGGTTAGTGTGTGTGTGTGTGTGTGTGTGTGTGTGATGGGTAGGTTTAGGAGTTGGGTTAGTGTGCGTGTGTGTGTGTGTGTGTGTGTAATGGGTAGGTTTAGGGGTTGGGTTAGTGTGTATGTGTGTGTGTGTGTAATGGGTAGGTTTAGGGGTAGGGTTAGTGTGTGTGTGTGTGTGTGTGTGTGTGTGATGGGTAGGTTTAGGGGTAGGGTTAGTGTGTGTGTGTGTGTGTGTGTGTGTGTGATGGGTAGGTTTAGGAGTTGGGTTAGTGTGCGTGTGTGTGTGTGTGTGTGTGTGTGTAATGGGTAGGTTTAGGGGTTGGGTTAGTGTGTATGTGTGTGTGTGTGTAATGGGTAGGTTTAGGGGTTGGGTTAGTGTGTGTGTGTGATGGGTAGGTTTAGGGGTCGGGTTAGTGTGTGTGTGTGTGTGTGTGTGTGTGATGGGTAGGTTTAGGAGTTGGGTTAGTGTGCGTGTGTGTGTGTGTGTGTAATGGGTAGGTTTAGGGGTTGGGTTAGTGTGTATGTGTGTGTGTGTGTGTGTAATGGGTAGGTTTAGGGGTTGGGTTAGTGTGTGTGTGTGTGTGTAATGGGTAGGTTTAGGGGTAGGGTTAGTGTGTATGTGTGTGTGTGTGTAATGGGTAGGTTTAGGGGTCGGGTTAGTGTGCGTGTGTGTGTGTAATGGGTAGGTTTAGGGGTCGGGTTAGTGTGTGTGTGTGTGTGTAATGGGTAGGTTTAGGGGTTGGGTTAGTGTGCGTGTGTGTGTGTGTGTGTAATGGGTAGGTTTAGGGGTAGGGTTAGTGTGTGTGTGTGTGTGTGTGTGTGTGTGTGTGTGTGTATGTAATGGGTTGGTTTAGGGGTTGGGTTAGTGTGCGTGTGTGTGTGTGTGTGTGTAATGGGTAGGTTTAGGGGTAGGGTTAGTGTGTGTGTGTGATGGGTAGGTTTAGGGGTCGGGTTAGTGTGTGTGTGTGTGTGTGTAATGGGTAGGTTTAGGGGTAGGGTTAGTGTGTATGTGTGTGTGTGTAATGGGTAGGTTTAGGGGTCAGGTTAGTATGCATGTGTGTGTGTGTGTGTGTGTGTGTGTAATGGGTCTGTTTAGGGGTCGGGTTAGTGTGTGTGTGTGTGTGTGTGATGGGTAGGTTTAGGGGTCGGGTTAGTGTGTGTGTGTGTGTGTGTGATGGGTAGGTTTAGGGGTCGGGTTAGTGTGTGTGTGTGTAATGGGTAGGTTTAGGGGTCGGGTTAGTGTGTGTGTGTGTGATGGGTAGGTTTAGGGGTTGGGTTAGTGTGTGATGGGTAGCTTTAGGGGTCGGGTTAGTGTGTGTGTGTGTGATGGGTAGGTTTAGGGGTCGGGTTAGTGTGTGTGTGTGTGATGGGTAGGTTTAGGGGTCGGGTTAGTGTGTGTGTGTGTGATGGGTAGGTTTAGGGGTCGGGTTAGTGTGTGTGTGTGTGTGTGTGATGGGTAGGTTTAGGGGTCGGGTTAGTGTGTGTGTGTGTGATGGGTAGGTTTAGGGGTCGGGTTAGTGTGTGTGTGTGTGTAATGGGTAGGTTTAGGGGTCGGGTTAGTGTGTGTGTGTGTGATGGGTAGCTTTAGGGGTCGGGTTAGTGTGTGTGTGTGTGATGGGTAGGTTTAGGGGTCGGGTTAGTGTGTGTGTGTGTGTGTGATGGGTAGGTTTAGGGGTCGGGTTAGTGTGTGTGTGTGTGATGGGTAGGTTTAGGGGTTGGGTTAGTGTGTGTGTGTGTGATGGGTAGCTTTAGGGGTCGGGTTAGTGTGTGTGTGTGTGATGGGTAGGTTTAGGGGTCGGGTTAGTGTGTGTGTGTGTGATGGGTAGGTTTAGGGGTCGGGTTAGTGTGTGTGTGTGTGATGGGTAGGTTTAGGGGTCGGGTTAGTGTGTGTGTGTGATGGGTAGGTTTAGGGGTCGGGTTTGTGTGTGTGTGTGATGGGTAGGTTTAGGGGTCGGGTTAGTGTGTGTGTGTGTGTGATGGGTAGGTTTAGGGGTCGGGTTAGTGTGTGTGTGTGTGTGTAATGGGTAGGTTTAGGGGTAGGGTTAGTGTGTGTGTGTGTGTGTGTGTTTGTGTGTAATGGGTAGGTTTAGGGGTCGGGTTAGTGTGTATGTGTGTGTGTGTAATGGGTAGGTTTAGGGGTCGGGTTAGTGTGTGTGTGTGTGTGTGTGTGTAATGGGTAGGTTTAGGGGTCGGGTTAGTGTATGTGTGTGTGTGTGTTTGTGTGTAATGGGTAGGTTTAGGGGTCGGGTTAGTGTGTGTGTGTGTGTGTGTAATGGGTAGGTTTAGGGGTAGGGTTAGTGTGTGTGTGTGTGTGTGTAATGGGTAGGTTTAGGGGTCGGGTTAGTGTATGTGTGTGTGTGTGTTTGTGTGTAATGGGTAGGTTTAGGGGTCGGGTTAGTGTGTGTGTGTGTGTGTGTGTAATGGGTAGGTTTAGGGGTCGGGTTAGTGTATGTGTGTGTGTGTGTTTGTGTGTAATGGGTAGGTTTAGGGGTCGGGTTAGTGTGTATGTGTGTGTGTGTAATGGGTAGGTTTAGGGGTCGGGTTAGTGTGTGTGTGTGTGTGTGTGTGTGTGTAATGGGTAGGTTTAGGGGTCGGGTTAGTGTATGTGTGTGTGTGTGTTTGTGTGTAATGGGTAGGTTTAGGGGTCGGGTTAGTGTGTGTGTGTGTGTGTGTAATGGGTAGGTTTAGGGGTAGGGTTAGTGTGTGTGTGATGGGTACGTTTAGGGGGATAAAATATAGGCCTACAGTTTGTGCAGTATAAAAACCATTACATCTATGGAATGTCCCCATGTAGATAGCTAAATAAACGTGTGTGTGCGTGTGTGTGTGTGTGTGTAAACTGATAGTCAGGCGGTTGATGCTCACAATTGATTTTGGCTCTGACTGTCAGACGGCGGGACAACAAAGTTAAACACTGTCTCACTCACTCACTTACACACACACACACACTCACACACACACACAGTCTCTCTTCAGAGTGTCTTGGTTTCAGCTGAAGGCGGAGGGTGAATGTTGTCTGAGACTTAGACTTGATAAATAAAGTCTGGTCCACATCGCAGCTTATTTCAGCCAACAAATAAAACGGAAGAGTCTGTTGCAATGAGCATCTCCACACACAACACACAACCTGCTGTTTGATGCACTTATTAGCAAATAACTGTGGTTGGTAACTTTACATGATGAGTCAGATGGTGTTTTCGGTGGTTCTTAATCAAAATATGCTCAGAAGTGGATCAGAGTTTAGTGATGTCGTGGCTAAACACAGGTTTTAGACACAGGCTGTGTTTGCTAATGATTCATCCTAGTACAGGTGAATGCTGGGAAATGGTGGGTCACCTGAGAGCACTTTGTTTTCTATCTCTTGGGGATTTTAAAAGGTGCAGTGTGTGTGTGTGTATGTGTCATTTCTGCACCACTAGCAACCCTGTTTTATATGTATACACTACCCTCCATAAGTTTGATTTGATCAAAACTACAGTAAAACAGTAATATTGTGAATTTAAAATGTGTTTTCTATGTGAATAAGCTGTAATTTATTACTGTGATCAAAGCTGAATTTTCAGCATCATTACTCCAGTCTTCAGTGTCACATGATCCTTCAGAAATCAGTATAATATGATGATTTGATGATCAAGAAACATTTATGATTATTATCAATGTTCATATTTCTGTGGAAACTGTGATACTTTTTTCCCAGGATTCTTTGATGAATAGAATGTTCAAAAGAACAGCAAAACGATTGCGAAATGACGGCGTTTCCATTAACCGATGTTATGCGACTAAAACTTCATTTTTTCCTTTCGCGATCAGTAAAATCATTTCAAAATGGAGGTTTATGTACTATATCCCAGCAACTGCACTAGCCATTATTATTAATGGAAGGAGACGTATGTGTGTTTTCCAAGCATTAATGGTGAGGAGCGACCCTTATTATACTTGAGAGCGGCACATATGAGATGTTTCTCCCTCATCTCTGCATTTATTTTCCGAATTGCCTGAAAAGCACCTCATGCGAGCGTAAAAACTTTTTTTGCGATAAATGGGAGTTTTTGCGAAAATTACATGTTTCCATTGGGCGTATTTTAAATTCGCAATTTCAATTTGCGCAATTTGAAGGGTAATGGAAACACGGCTTGTGTTTTGTAGAGATATTTGAGTGTTTGATATGGTGTTTGTTCTAACAGCAGGTGGCAGTGTAGAGGGAGATGGAGAGAGAGAGATAGAGTGTGAGAGAGGGAGAGGGAGAGAGAGAGAGAGAGTGGGAGAGAGAGAGAGTGTGTGAGAGAGAGGGAGAGAGAGAGAGTGGGAGAAAGAGAGAGGGAGGGAGGGGGAGAGAGAGAGAGAGAGAGAGAGGGAGAGAGGGAGGGAGGGAGGGGGAGAGAGAGAGAGGGAGGGAGCGACTTGATCTATCTATCTATCAAACCTCTCTTCACATTTCCTCATGTTCTCCATTTTTCTGTGTGTGATTAAATGTCAGTAATGAAATCATTGATTTGTGTGTGTGTGTGTGTTGTGGTGTTGTGGCCTCATAACCTTGGCTAGGTGGAAGTGTGTTTTGATTTATGCCTCATCTCTGATCTGTCCCTCTCTCACAGACACACACACACACACCAGCTCTCACATGGTGACACACCGTAAACAAGATTTGTTCACACGACCTCCCCATGTCATAGAGTTCACGAACAGAGTGACATTTCTCACCAATAACACTTAAACAAACAACACCAATTCAACATGAGGACATTTATGCGTTCACACACACACAGCTCACACAAAAGGGAAGTTTTATTGTATCGTGTGTGTGTGTGTTGTGTATACCTGTATTTTAGGGGTGGACGATCTGACGATTTTATATCGTGATCGATCTTGAAGACGCACTCAAACTTCCTTCAAGCGAATCGCAGAGATCGTGATGTTTTATGTCACACTGCTGGAGTTATTAAAAGCGCATTAAACTGCGAGAGAGACTGATTTCTACACGCATTCTGTGTCACGCTGCGAAGTGTACTTGGGGTTTCAAGCTTAAACGCACACAAAAATATGTCAAAACGTCCATATTTGCGAGTATTTACATAAGATTATATATTATTTACATTGTGTCTTCAGTGAATAAACAGTTGGGAAAGAAATCGGATGTGTATCATTATATTAGACCCGTGCATTTAATGCAAAACGGCTGCCATCTGTCAGAGCATATGAGCGGAGTGGAGCGGTGAGAATCTCAGCTCATCGCTCACGGAACTGTTCACCCCTCCGCTCCCCCGCTCAAAGCTACATCAGGCCGCTCCGCTCATTATCGCTCAGCGCTCAACGCAGTTTGCTTTGCGCTCCACTCAAATCGCCCCCCGCTCGCTCCAAAAAAGGAAAAAAATCTACATGTATATCACTTGTAGCGGTCCCCAACCTTTTTTGCGCCACGGACCGGTTTAATATCAGACAATATTTTCACGGACCGGCCTTTAAGGTGTGTGGCGGATAAATACAACAAAATAAAATGATACGACCGGCATAAAAACTGGGGTATTTTTTTAAATAGCCTATAATAATAAACGTGAATCCAATGTGTAGGCCTACTAGCAACTTTATTAGCAGCGTCCTCTAAAACAACTGAGAAAGTCTGAACACAAACAAAATGCCCCCAAAAGAAGAAAATCTCCATGTTTTCGGTGCTGATGCATTCATGTAACATGTAAGGGTGGCGCTGCCAATAAAGCACCTAAAAGCTGTCACAACGAACCGGCAAAATTAATGATTATGAATATGTAAAATATAACAGGAGACATTTTGATTGTTTACTAATAAACCGTTTTTTTTTTTTTATGTCTGTGTCGGCTGGAAAGATGCTGACTCGCGATCTTCGCAGTAGTGAACGCGCCAGAGAGAAATGCACATTTCATACGGATTACATAAGAGTGCAGTCTGTTTTCTTTCGTTTTGAATTGTTCTGTTTAAAAGTAGACATTTCAAGCTTTATATAGGCTATATGTCTCAGGTCTGTGAGGCAAGTAGGCTATACGCCGAGTTTCGGTTCATTTATGAGACCAGCTCCAGTTCAGCGCCGGCGTCTCCGTGTCGTGATTATCTAATTTCTAATATATTTACTTCTTATTTATTAAATCCAGACAATTGGTTGATGAAACATTGATTAAAAATAAGATACAATTAATACAAAACGAAATTAAATTTAAAGACAGGCTTTGTGCTTTCTGTTTGAGGTCTCAGTGAAAGTTTTAAAGCAGTCTTTTAGTGTCGCTTTCAGAGCGCTCACGTCCGTAACGGAGAACTGTCACGTCCATAACAATGTTTTTTTTTTTTTGTTGTTAAATAAATTTCTAAATAAATGCGAATTACAGTCCAGTGCGACTTAGGCTAGGCCTATATATGTTTTTTCTTCTTCATGGCGCATTTTTTGACTGATGCGACTTATACTCCGGAGCGACTTATATTAATAGTAGGCTACACCTGTATGACTTCTCATTTTCCTTTTTGAAGTACTTTTTGAACTCCATTATTGAGCAGAGTTTTGACTGAAAATAGTCTACTGTTGATGACTGTGCAAGACAAATGGATTCAGGGTCAGGCTTGACTGAGCATGCTTCAGACTCGTGGTGTGAGTGGAACGAAACTGGAGCGGGAAATAGGGCGACGCTCCGTCCTTTTGAAATTGCCGCTCTGCGCTCTGTCCAAGATCCGCCCGCTCGCACTCCCCGCTCGCTCCCGCTCCACTCCGCTCACATGCTCTGCTATCTGTCATTAATGTTAAACTGAAGGCAAAATCACTCGCTACTCTGGACTGAGTAACTTTAGTAGCTTTAATAAGTGATAATACAGTGAAGACTACGCAGTGTTTAAACGTTTAACTCTGGGTTTAATGACTATTTTGACAACTGATTGTTTAATGCAATACTGTGTTTTAAGTTGAATAGATCAGTTCATATGCTTGTTCAAAATATGAAAGATCGTTATTGTTTGTTATACGACCGTGATATCTATATATAAGATCGCCCTCAATGTCCAATCATTAACCAGAAAAAAGTCACATGACTACGTGCTCTAATTGGCTGTGAGTCACTATGTATGTTTACATGCTTGTTGGAATGAATCCCGTCCGATTTTATATTCCGAACGTTCTGTTTAAGCCTAAATGTTGCATGAAGATTCACAAATTCATGTGCATTACATGTATTACAAACAAAACTTAAAGGGGTGGTATAATGCCCTTTTCACAAGATGTAAAATAAGTCTCTGATGTCCCCAGAGTGGACATTTTGCTCAAAATACCCCACAGATATTTTTATATAGCATGTTAAAATTGTCCATTTTTGAGGGTGAGCAAAAACACACCGTTTTGTGTCTGTCCCTTTAAATGCAAATGAGCTGCTGCTCCCGGCACAGGGGGGCGGAGCTTCAAGAGCTCGTGTCCTTTTACCTCACACACACACGCACTGAACATTTCAAAAACTTTTAGTCTTTTATGTTCAAACCGGAGTCAGACAATGATGGAGAGACTCAAGAAGAAGTGACAACATATAGAAGCAACAGGACATTTCTGAATTTATGAATTTATGAAGCTTATGTGTAGTTATCTTCTAGTCATTGATTAGCATATTCTGTCATGATAATCTATAAATCGTGTTCAGGGGGCGGGGTTTATGTAAATTCTAGGGTTGGTGATGTCACTAACCCGGGAGGAATGTGGTGTAGTCTCTACCAGCCGTTTGTTGTAGTCCTTAAAAAGCGATTTCTTTAAAAGCAAATATCTCCCTTTGCTTTGAACTTTGAGCGTTGTAACTTTGCAGATGTTGTTTATGCTCAAACAGCAACATTACACACTAACTAAAGTTAGAAAAGTGAAATCATAATCAACCACCCCTTTAATAGCGCAGAAGAGCTACCATAAGCATAATTCTCATAATTGTTCTTTTTACAAAGTAAGTTGACATATCAGAAGAGTTTTCCTCTCCACTCACTGACTAGTTCATAAGACATGTGACATAAATAATCATACGCATATTGGTAAGATGTAAAATATATGTAAACTTCAAGCTCAATTTACATAAAGCATTTTCAGATTGAGCCATTGGTTGATTTGCTTGTGAACGCAAGCCATGTGCAGCATTTCCACTTTCAGTAGGACAGAAACAGCAGTCGACACTGAAGAGTTGTTCAGGACACGGTGTTGCTGTAAAACAGTCTGTAGTGTTGTGTTACAGCAGAGCGACCCTGCTTGTGTAAGATCACTGGAGAAAGCCATCCGTTAGCATGGCAGCACACACTTCTGAGGTTTCAGCAGCCGTTTGAGAAGAGTCGATAGAGAACTGCACAATGTAAAAAAGGAATTATTGAGAAATCTTCTAAATTCTTAAAGGGGCGGTTGATTATGATTTGACTTTTCTAACTTTAGTTAGTGTGTAATGTTGCTGTTTGAGCATAAACATCATCTGCAAAGTTACGACGCTCAAAGTTCAAAGCAAAGGGAGATATTTGCTTTTAAAGAAATCGCTTTTTAAGGACTACAACAAACGGCTGGTAGAGACTACACCACATTCCTCCCGGGTTAGTGACATCACCAACCCTAGAATTTACATAAACCCCGCCCCCGGAACACGATTTATAGATTATCATGACAGAATATGCTAATCAATGACTAGAAGATAACTACACATCAGCTACATAAATTCATCAACTAACCATTCAGAAATGTCCTGTTGCTTCTACATGTTGTCACTTCTTCTTGAGTCTCTCCATCATTGTCTGAATCCGGTTTGCACATGAAAGGCTAAAAGTTTTTGACATTTTCAGTGTGTGTGTGTGTGAGGTAAAAGGACACAAGCTCTTGAAGCTCCGCCCCCTGTGCCGGGAGCAGCAGCTCATTTGCATTTAAAGGGACACACACAAAAAGGTGCATTTTTGCTCACCCTCAAAAAGTGACAATTTTAACATGCTATATAAAAATATCTGTGGGGTATTTTGAGCTAAAACTTCACACACACACTCTGGGGACATCAGATACTTATTTTACAAAATAAGGGCATTATACCACCCCTTTAAAGGGATAGTTCACCCAAAAATGAAAAATCTGTCATTCTTTACTCTCCCTCAAGTTGTTCTAAACCTGCATGAGTTTCTTTGTTCTCCTGAACACAAAAAGAAGATATTTAGAAGAATATGGGTAACCAGACAGTTGATGGACCCCATATTGACTTCCATAGTGTGGAGGAAAAAATAGTGAGTGAGTAAAAGATGACATAATTTTCATTTTTTTTGGGTGAACTATCCCTTTATGTTACACTGTTTTGTCCATTTGAATTTGTTCCTTTACTAAAAGCAAAATGCCTCATTCAGTCAAAATAATAATAATAATCAAGGCAACATCAGATGTATTAGTAAATTTACAATTAGTAAAACAATAAATTATTGATCTATCATTCTTGTAGCTATATAATATATATATATATTAAATATTTTATAAAGAGGTTAGTTCAAGTCCTTGATTCTGATTGGCTGTGTTTTATTCACGATAAAACACGGCTTTGACGCTTTACCCAACGGTTCTATGTATCTCTACACAACACCCCTAGCAACCACTCTTAGCAACGTAAACACATGTTCTCATTGTTCATCGACGCTTATAGAGTAGTAGAGTATTGTGAGAGATCGAGTAAGCGAGTGTAACTTACTTGCATTTACAGTAGATATTTTCCTTCAGGTCAGTCCTATATCCGAAATAAAATATCCGTTTGAATGTCTGTAGCGATATACTGTCCTTTTAACACGCAATTGCGACTTTATTTCACGCAATTCTGACTTTATATCTCGCAATTCTGACTTTATTTCTCAGAATTGTGAGAAATAAACTCACAATTCTGAGATAAAAAGTCCAATTCTAAGGAAAAAAAGACGGACTTTTACCTCAGAATAGTTTATATCTCACAATTCTGACTTAATAACACGCAATTGCGACTTTATTTCACGCAATTCTGACTTTACATCTCGTAATTCTGATAAATAAAGTCAGAATTGCAAGATGTAAACTCACAATTGTGAGATAAAAAGTCGCAATTATCTTTTAAAATGTTTTATTCTGTGGCGGAAACAAGCTTCCATAGCAATCAGTGCATGCTGGGAACTCACAAACCCTTAACATTTTAGCAGTAGACTATGTTTGACTAGTTGACAACATTCTGTCGGTCTGTGGGTTTTTATATTAGTTTCAAGTAATTCACACTTCTTATTTGTGACTCAAAAGC
>NC_139972.1:5182500-5190000 GCF_963993115.1 Abramis brama
ATCATCTGTCTATCTATCTATCTATCTATCTGTCTATCTGTCTATCTATCATCTATCTGTCTATCATCTATCTATCTATCTATCTATCTATCTATCTATCTATCTGTCTATCTATCATCTATCTGTCTATCTATCTATCTATCTATCTATCTATCTATCTGTCTATCTATCTATCTATCTATCATCTGTCTATCTATCTATCTATCTATCTATCTATCTGTCTATCTGTCTATCTATCATCTATCTATCTGTCTATCTATCTATCTGTCTATCTATCTATCTATCTATCTATCTATCTATCTATCTATCTATCTATCTATCTGTCTATCTATCATCTATCTATCTATCTGTCTATCTATCATCTATATCTATCTATCTATCCATCTATCCATCTATCCATCTATCCATCTGTCTATCTGTCTATCTATCATCTATCTATCTATCTATCTATCTATCTGTCTGTCTGTCTGTCTATCTATCTATCTATCTATCTATCTATCTGTCTATCTATCTATCTATCTATCTATCTATCTATCTATCCATCTATCCATCTATCTATCTATCTATCATCTATCTATCTATCTATCTGTCTATCTATCTATCTATCCATCTATCCATCTATCCATCTGTCTATCTATCATCTATCTATCTATCTATCTATCTATCTATCTATCTATCTATCTATCTGTCTGTCTGTCTATCTATCTATCTATCTATCTATCTATCTATCTATCTATCTATCTATCTATCTATCTATCTATCTATCTATCTATCTGTCTGTCTTATAGACCTTATGTAGCTCCGCCCCTTTTCAGCGCTGCGCTCGTTGTCTTTTGTCTGTATTTTCACAGTGATCTTGCGTATTTATGAATGAACGGCTCGTTTTAAAATCTTCCCGGTCGACTGACATTAGTTTAGTCATCTGCTTTAAACATTACAGTCCTCATGATAACTTTCGTTAACTTTACATTAAGTAAATCCACTTCAAAAGCTAATTACTCCAGGACAGCGATGCCATAGAGATATACAGAGCGACCGCAAAACCGGAAGTTCAGAGACACTATCCTAAAGATGCGGCGTCCTCGTTTCTCTGGCGCATGAGGTCTATAGCTTTGTAATTTTTGTCCACTTCACATATAACCTTCTGCTAAATTCAAAGGCAAGTTTAGTTTGGATCTTGCTGAGAGTTCAGCTTTAACGTCACTCTTGTGCTAAATTAACACGCTCCCATGATGCACTGGGGTCACCGCCTGGAATAAGAGCGGTCACATCTGACAGGAGAGTCTGTGAAATGTCAGATTGTTACATCATTACTGTCATTTTTAGCCGGGATGCTATTATTATTATGTGATATTTCTGAGTGTAATAATCATCTCTGATCTGCATGTTTGCATGGCGATGCAGTAAACATGAACACAGACCGAAATACCTCCGCTAATGATGAGGATGAGGATGATGAAGAGGGGATTTGTGTGTGTCTGTGTGGATTAGTGTGTGTGCGTGTTGCTCGTTCTTTAAATGGCAGCCGTAAAAAAAGCTCAACACTGTATAAAAATAATCTAATAAATATGTCAATTCCACTCTCCAGTTTCTCACGCCATTCTTTAATCTCTGCTCGTCCTCCTCTCGCTTTCTGTCCTCGCTGCACTCCTTACGTCAACTTACACCGGTCTGAGATAAATATGACCAAAACGCTCAAGAAGAACATTTCATATTTCACCATAAAAATAAAAAAAAGACGCAAAAATTATAGAAAATTAACTCACTTTTGTCTAAAAGTGTTTTTTTATGGTGAAATATGAAATGTTCTTCTTGAGCGTTTTGGTCATATTTATCTCAGACCCGTGTAAGTTCACGTAAGAAGTAAACATTTGCAGTTCAATTTTTAATCCCAATCTTTAACAAATTATGTATTATTTTACTTAGAAAGTATTTTTAACATCATCATAGTTTTTATGATACTGCATTTAATAAAGATTTTTTTATTGTTATATTGTAAGAAAATAAGATTAAAAAATCCTCAATTAAAAAAAAAAGTAGGCTGCATTATTATTATTTAGATTTTGTGGTGTAATATGATATTGAATTGTTTTCATGAGTTCATCTGAAACGCATTAATATTTAGGTCTGAGATAAATCTGACAAAAACGCTGTCAAAAAAAAGAAAGAAGAACATTTCATATTTCACCACAAACAAAAAAAAGACTCAAATTATAGAAAATTAACTCAATTTTAGACACATTTGCAGTTCAATTTTTAATCCCAATCTTTAACAAATTATGTATTATTTTACTTAGAAAGTATTTTTAACATCATCATAGTTTTTATGATACGGCATTTAATATATGCGGATATTAATAAAGAATTTTTAATTGTTATAGAAAGTATTTTTAACATCATCATAGTTTTTATGATACTGCATTTAATATATGCGGATATTAATAAAGAATTTTGAATTGTTATAGAAAGTATTTTTAACATCATCATAGTTTTTGTGATACGGCATTTAATATATGCGGATATTAATAAAGAATTTTGAATTGTTATAGAAAGTATTTTTAACATCATCATAGTTTTTGTGATACTGCATTTAATATATGCGGATATTAATAAAGAATTTTTTGATATGTTGTAAGAAAAAAAAAAAAAAAAGAAAAAAAAATCCTCAATTGTCCTAAAGTAAGGCTGCATTATTATTATTTATATTTTGTGGTGTAATATGATATTGATTTGTTTTCACGAGTTCATCTGAAACGCATTAATATGTTAATAGTTGGTAAGGGGAGCCGAGCTCTGACATGCTGATGTGTCGCTCCGTAACTCGACTGTAGTGAGAAAGAGCAGCGTGTTATCATTCATCTGATCACTCAGCGGGTTATTAAATCATATTTGTGTGTGTGTGATTATATGTGTCCAGCTGTTTTCTCGTTTCAGCCCTACACACACATATTTCATCACCTCGTAATCTGTGAAAGAGAGAGAGAGAGAGAGAGAGAGAGATTTTTTTTTTGAATTTTAACAAAACATTTATTTTACAATTCTTATATACCACTCAACACAATTCCAATATAATAATAACCACAATAATTCACATTACATTAGTAATACTCATTGTAACACACAAGAAAAAAATAAAACGTCATCTACAACAGAGCAAACTGCATCATTATAACACCACTGGTTTGAAAAAAACATCAAGTCCTTCATCATCTTATAACATTTAAAATCAATCCATACTCTTGATTTTATCCTGTTTTTTAAAATAGATATACACTCAAAAAAATAATCTGTTGAACGAACTTAATTAAATTAAGGAAAGGTTTTCCACGAAATTGAATTACATTTTTTCAACAAAATCGAATTAGTTTGAAATAATTAGTTGTAATCTTGTTGTATGAATTTAAATTAATTTAGTCATTCCTGCTAGATAAAGTTTTGTCAGGTTGACTACATTTAGTTTTTGTCCTGCTTTAAATCACCATCATTATAATTTTAGTTAATTTGACTCTACGGTCACTTCTAATGATAGACACTACTAGTGTTCAATTGAATTAAAACCATTTTTTACATAGTAATATAATATTACTTGTGCAAGTCTGCGAGTGAGGTTTACATATACTGAGTGTCCACAGCCTGAACACGAGGTTTAATGCACATATAGTGTAATACTGAGCCCACAGCCTAAACACAGTCGCCACTCTTCTGGTAACCACAAAATTCAAAAACATTACAGAAAGTCCTCTAAGTTTCTAACATAACTGAACATTAAACACTAACATTAACTAAGAACATCTTTCCATTTACTGAAAAACACATAAAATAACACTTTTTCCCTAAATTGACCCTCTTAATGCAGTCCCTTGCAAAGCATGCTGGGAACTACAGATCCACTGCCCAGTTAGATGTCAACAACAATGATTCATGTAGTTTTCACACAAATGAATTAGGTTGATTGAACACAATTAAATTAAGTTGTGACAATATTAAACAATCGTGTTACTTTTGCTTATTTTAGTTAATTATTTTAACAAGTGGCAAAATTCATTTTTTGAGTGACATCCGGTTAAGACGAACGAAAAATATTCATGTTGACTCAATTAAAAAAAATTTGGTAAACCAATTTTTTTTTAAATTTCATTGATTACATTTAATGAAATTAAGGCGAGACACGGCAGGCAAAAACACTGTTTTTTTTTTTACTGGTCAATTTTGAGATTTTTAGATATTTGTCTTCAATAACGTCTTCTTTCAGACTGTGGTGAAAAAAAGTCTGAAATACACATTTAGGTCTTTATTTTACTACACTTTGTCTGTTTGCGTCTGTAGATTTTGCGTAAATTCAACAAAAGTTGTCGTTGTAAATCCTCCCGCCGATCCGCGATCTCTGTCTGCTCTCTGTCATCACACACACCGCTGGAAAGCTCTCTCTTCACTGTACAATGCTGTCGGATCCAAATATGGTCATTTCCTTTTTATCAGCAACCAATCGTGAAAGTAAAAGGGCTGAATGCGCAATCTCATTGGCTGATGATAAATCTTTAAAGCCCGTTTTCTCAAAATGACCTTTCTCTCATACTCCAAAGTCCGAAATCTCCACTTCAGTAGCACCGATATACACCAAACTTCCCAGTCTTGTACTTAGTTATATTATGAAGACATTTACAGAGGGATTTGTAAATATATTATTCCTAGCCTGATTTATGTAACATTTTATTCCAAAATACATGGCGAAAA
The DNA here is from genome assembly GCF_963993115.1 of Abramis brama. Classification (NCBI taxonomy): domain Eukaryota; kingdom Metazoa; phylum Chordata; class Actinopteri; order Cypriniformes; family Leuciscidae; genus Abramis; species Abramis brama. Next base: position 5,187,235 of record NC_139972.1, read on the forward strand.
TCATTTTTTTAAGGCTATTGACAGTATCTGATTTACAGGATAACAAAAGTAGATATCCATAAATCCCTCTGTATTTTTTCCCCATCTAATATGTGAACACAATGAAAAAAATAATTTTTAATCTGGCTTTATCCAATACTCAGATTTAGTTTTTTTAAATATATACAAATTAGCGCATATTTAATTAGATATTGCCTAATTTGCATATTTAAACATTAAATTACAGAAAACTTGTAATACATTTTTTTTCTTATCTTAATGTAGGTAATCAACTGGGAAAGTATCATGGTGATATCTGCTAGTTAAAACTTTTACCCTATTCACCTGTAGTGTCTCGCCTTGAGCTGGAATCATTTCTATGAAGGATTGTGTCGTATATGCTCACTTTAATTAATGAAATTGAACAAAGAGCTAAAATCATTTTTTTGAGTGTAACTTCACATCCTTCTGACCCTTCAATTTTGTTCCTCCTACTTAAATATATTGCCATTTTTGCTTCACCTATAATGAAATTTAATAGTTGACATTTTATTCAGTTTTTTGCTGCATATCGATAGCCAAGAATAAAACTCTGAACCGTAAAAACTTCATTTAAACTCTGCTAAACAACAATTTAATAAAGTCAATCCTGTACACTCCATAAAACAATGAAAAATTGTCCCTTTTTTCACAAAAAGGACACACATTACATACATTTGGGTTAATTACACTCACAGAAGAGTTAACAGCAACTGCGCCGGGTAAGATTCTCCACTGGAGATCCCCCACTCTCTTTTCTAAAGGGGGTTTACACAGAATTCTCCACACAGGTTTTACATTCGGATCCAAACCTAGTTTGTCTCTCCAAACAGTATCTACTCTTCCATTTAAAGTTTTCTTATTTAAAACCTTGACACAACTTCTATACATGTTTTTCCTATCAGCCTCATGAATACTTAGGTCTTCTATGTTCTCCAACATCTCCCCGTTAGCTCCTTTAAGATCAGGAGTAAAGTATAACTCTGGAAAAGGATCCTCCTCATTTGAGCGTGAGACCCTTCGCAAAGACCCGCCCCCCTTAGTTACTGTCGCTATGCCCGACAAGCTACGCTGCTCTCACGCCACACCATGTTCTCACGCAGTGAAAAATACATCGCGGAGCAGAGAGGAGACTGACAGCACGCTGACAGACAGGACGGACCAGGTTACTTTTCGGTTACTTTTGATATTAGACATATTAAACAAAGTCTCACCTTTCAAATTTGGTCATTTTTTAAAAGAAATTTAAACGATACATACCGTTTTGTGGCTCTTAAATGTGTCTGACAGATCGCTGTAGAGCATCAGTTAAAGCTGCTCGTGAACCAATCATCTCTTCCTTCTAGTTAATTTATAGCATCAAATAAACATGAATGAACATAAGAAGGAATGTTGTTTTAACCGTGGAAATGCGTCAGTACATTCCGTTTTTCAAGTTCAAATTCTCCCATGTTAATCTGCTATCTCTCCTGACTGCTTTGTCGGACAAAATGGCGGATGGTGGATTATGATTGGTTAGATCGCCTGTCAATCAAGCTCCCTGCGAAGGGTCAATTGACACTTTTCACACGCTCTCACGCCACACATCCATTTTCTCACGCACAGAAAGATTGCGGAGCAAAGAGGTACTTTTAATATTAAACTAATTCTCAGCTCTTAGATTCCGTCAATTTTATTACGAAATTCAGACAAAAATACGTTTGGCGCTTGTAAATGTGACGTGACAGATCGCTGAGCGCCTCAGTTCAAGTGCACGTGAACCGATCATCTGTTACTTTTTTATTTAAAGACGCAGTACAACTTACCGAAAGTATACATAATATCGACCAATTAGTGTTTTTCAACGACGGAAAGAGGTCAATATAACAGCAGGAGAACAATTATGTCACATAACGTTACATTTACCTCAGGAAAGCCATTTAACGACCAAAGCATGTTAATTGAATAGAAAAAATAGCTAGAGAGGAGATTTTGCTGAGCACTATATTACATATTTATTATATTTTTACTTATGTCATTAAATAATTGTTATTATAACAAAAACTGCATTATATTTAATTTAATTTGTTATTTTTAACCTTTAATAATACCAGCAGATTGGGCCCTCTATGTTTACAGCATTAGGTGAGATTATTTTTTTAGATAAAATTTAAAATAAACATGTATCCAAATTAGTCAATATTGAATCAAAATCGGAATCAAATCACAAGAATGGAATTGAAATCTTGAACTTTTTGTCAAGCAATAATAAAAACTGTATCCTACCAGTCATAAACATTGTAACATGTTGTCACTAAACTGCATAAAATTCTATTTAGTTACCAAATGTTTTGACAATCATAATTACACTTATTGTGATGCAATATTTGTTTTTACACCCCCCCCCCCCCCCCCAAAAAAAGAAAAGAAAAAAAATCTCACTCCAAGCTAAACTCAAACGTTGGCAGCCCTGCATCCAGCAGTTTCTGCTAACCTTTCAGATTTTAAACTTAAACAAGAGGCTACCCCTTGTGAGTTATTTAACTCAGGACCCCCTGCAACGATTAGATGATAAAGTTTAACTTTTCTTGATGTACACATGACATTTTCAAAGCCACATGCAATTTCACTTGATACATCAAAACTAGAAACACAGACGGTTCTTCTAGTAACCAATGCAAAGACTCAGAAACCCCTCTTCTCCTTTAGGCTCCATACTCTAAAGATCCCTTTAGAAAAAGGGGTCAGTCCATTCAGTTGTATCTTACT
>NC_139972.1:5197500-5230000 GCF_963993115.1 Abramis brama
CATCCCTAGTTTTTAATCAAAACTGCACTGAAAAAATGTAGGAAAGAATTTTCAATTAGAAATATTTACAAAGAAATGGCAAGCAACACATTGAATTAAACATTCAAATTTTAAGTAGAAAGACTGAAATAGTATGTTCTTGTAAAATGTACTCGTATAATCTTAGTTTAATTTTATTTAAAAAATTACATTTTGGATCTTCCAGTTCACTAATCTGTCACTACCTCCATTTCAATTTGATTTTAAGTTTCCCTATTGTATAATTTTTACTTATCTAGTTCTGAATGGTTTGTCTGAGAGGTGGAGATGCATTTACGATGTAAATCGTCCGATAAAAATCGGTTTATAATATATTTTATGAACAGAATTCTGTCTTTTGAAACTGCTTGAAATTAGTGCTGCGGATATGTGGTTTCAGCATCGCTATCATGACGTGCTCATGCCTGATAGATTCACTGGAAAGTTTACCCATCATAGAGCTGAAGTTCATCATTTGCACGTGTTTTAGATCCTGTCAGTTTAAACATTCAAGCGATTTTAAGCCATTCTAGCGCAAGAAGATGCGAAAGAGAACTTGATTCGTTACTCACTCGCTGTTTTCTGTGCGCAAACACACCAAATTCTGTTCTCTTTCTCGTCTATTTGCACTTGAACGGACACATACATGTCATAATGTCCGTCTCAGCAAGTGTCCGTAACAGTCTCTATGACTTGCGTGAACGTAAACAGTTGAGAAAGACACAGATGTGTATCAGCATATTGGATCTGTGCATTCGCTCTTAAAGTGACGGCAGCCTAATATTCCTGCAGCTGTCTGTCACTAATGTTAAACAAACAACAATATATTATATTTAGTTTATACAGTGAAGACTATGCAGTGTTAATTTACATTTCTGTACTGTTAGACTTGCCTGAAAAACATAAAGCACTGTTTATTTCATTTGTGTCTTTGTTCTATTGTATTTATCTGTGCTTGTAATGTGTTTATTATTTTCTATGCAGATTCACTCCTCTACAAAAACTAAATTCTAGAAGGATTTATTCTTTCGTCTGGTGAAACTGTTTTCATATCGCACAATATATATATGTAGGGGTGTGCCGGTTTCAGAATTGGTGATGACGGTTATGACGTGAGTCAAATGTGACGGTCCGTAACATAACCGTCATCGGGGGGGTTTGTCTGTTATAGGACAACTTAGTTTGAATAAAATTAATATTTGTGTAGTGTTCAATGTTGTTATCAGTAGAGATACGCGGATGGGGTATTAGTTCATAAGCAACCGCATCACAAAACTCATCATCCGCACCAACGTTTTTTGACCAGATTTCAAAGCCGCACCCGCCCGCCATCCGCTGATTGTTTTGCGGCCTATGGACGATGCAATGCTCTGCTGATGCGAGCCGCAGGAAAGCCCTTGTCTGTTCTAGAAAGGATGCAGCAAAGATATTCAATGTTAATGTATGAGGCATAGCCTACGCTGAGTTTCATTCATTTACGATGAGATGCGCTCTAGTTCAACTTCACAATGCAATGCAAGTGAACGCGGCGCATCGGAGCCTCCATGTCACGGTTATTATATTGTCTCCTATATTTTGTCTCCTTTTTATTTATTAAATACATGCAATTGGTTGATGAAACATTTATTAAAATTAAGATACAATTTGTACAAAACGAAATTCGCTTTAAAGAAAGGCTTTCTACAAAGCAAAACTTAATGAAGTGGTAAAAATCATGTCTGACGATTTACAAAACAAAACTTCATTAAGTGGTAAAAACCATGTCTCCCGATTGCAAATGTTCATTGCTAATGTTTATTATTGCAAATGTTTTTCATTTGTTTAATAAATCTCATAATGATGGCACATCACTATATCATAGCTTTTATTTCTATCTCAAATGATTGGCGGTCGGTCAAGGGGCAAAGAATCAAATACAGTTGGAAACGATGACCATTAATAACACAGACTGTTAACAATTGTTTTTAATTAGTATTTAAGCATTCTCTATGCTAAAAAATGTTTGTAAAAAATATTTTAATAACACGGTTTTGACGGTTATAGAGTTGTAATGACGGTGTTCAACTATAACCGTCGGTCTCACGGTTATATACTAACCGTCACACCCCTATATATATGGCAATGTCTGTTTTTCTGATTTCGTGCAGCCCTAGTTGAAATCAGAATGGGTGGGCTCTATTGTTGTTCTTCCACAGGTGCATTATGGGATCTCGCCAGTGTCTCTGAGCCTGATCACAGATTCCAGCAATGCATTTGGAAGCTGCCCCAGTTTTTAATCAATAACTACACACACACACACACACACACACACACACTATATCCAATTACTGGTGCCATTACAGTCAGAGCTGCTGATTTACAGATCCCACACACTTTCTGACTGAACCCACTCAGATCATTAAAGATAATTATGTCATGTCGGTACTATAGCTTGTTGTGGTTTTTACTATTATAAAAGCATAAACGTATGCTGTTATGTTGGCATTGGTGTCAGACACCATCCAGGAGGGATTTGAATGCTGTTCTGCATGTCATGAATAAACCAGAAAGAGTCGTGAGATGATTTTGCATGTGTGTTTTTGAATGAACCGAGACAAAATCCCATGTTCAATTGCCATTGAAACCGAGTGATGGTTGTGTCGGGGTTAATTTTGTGTACAATATATGTATGTTTTGTAGTGTGCTTGTTTAGGTGTGGACTAGAGACACGTCTTCAGTAATGTTCAGGCAGAAATAATTCATGAATCTGGTTATTTATAGCAACCTGACCTTGATTTTTTAATTTTTTTCCTGCAGTGATAGTTTAAACGCTGTGAGAGCGATAGACGCCATGGGGTGTTTGGTTAATAGTTCTGTCGTGTCACACGTCATATCAGTACACACACACACTGCAGATGCTCTCAAACACACCTGCATTATCCAGTCACCTTTCCCATACTGAAGAAGTGTTGCCATAGTTACAGTACTTCCCAACACTTTGCCTTACAATGGCAACTATTCTCTCCTTAAAGTTAATGTGTCAGTGCAGGGCTGCCATTGTGTGACCGTTGTTATCCCAGCATCGCATGCTGTGTGAACGTTTTATGTTCGGTCATTAATCTGCAGGATTGTAGCACAGAGAAGTGTGTTGAATGCATAACTTTTTGAGTTGTGTGTTGGGAATAGGTATTGCGTTTTTACCAAGCGGCAACCTTCCTCTCTCTCTCTTGAAACCAACACAGAAGTGACTTAAAGGAGTAGTTCACTTTCAAATGAAAATTAGTCCACGATTGACTCACCCTCAAGCCATCCTAGGTGTGTATGACTTTCATCTTTCAGACGAACTCAATCGGAGTTATATTAAAAAAAATAACCTGGCTCTTCCAAGCTTTATAATGGCAGTGGATTGCAACCAACAGATTGAAGCTCAAAAACGTGCATCCATCCATTATAAACGAGCTTCACGCGGCTCCAGGGTTAATAAAGGCCTTCTGAAGCAAAGCCATGAGTTTGTGTAAGAAAAATATTAATATTTAAAACTTTATAAAGTAAAATAACTAGCTTCCGGCCAAACAAACATACGTATTCCACGGATTATGCGGTGTACTGCTGATATTGACGCTACGCCATGACGCACCACGCTACTTCTGGTGAGTTGCATAAGTTGCGGTATCCGTATCAGTCGATAATCAACTCGATTCAAACGAGCCCAAACACAACATGACATGATGAGTAGATCTTGAGAAGATCCTCATGGACTGACATTGCTTCGCTAAAGCTATAGGTCTTCCGGGATCCGATCATGACGCGATCATGACGCAGTGTTTTCCAACGTCATTTGAAATTTCAATCAATGGAAACTGTATAATGGACAGGCTGGGAAATTGCACAGTGGATGCCCAATCAGGCTGGTGGATGCCCAATTTTACCAGCCACTTATATTTTTTACCAGCCACTTAAAAAAAAAAAAAAAGGTTACAATTACAACAACAATTACAATTTTAACAGTGTAAAAAGTATACATTTTATCATACGTATTTCAAAGTTAAGGATTCATTAGTTTGAATATTGGAACAAACAATTGAGCGTCAGCGTCAGTTCTGGCAGGCCAGGTAGTCAAGACGCGGCTAATGCTGTTTGCTAACAACACTGTCCCGTCAGCTGATCTGCTCCAGCTGCATTAGCTGGGTAACTCCCCTTGCTGCTCAATGGCCAAAGCTCAAACAAGACGCCCTATTTAAAGCACATTCAGTTGCTCATACATGCTTGCTGCTCGCTTCTGCTGCCCGCCACCTCCCCAGCTCCTCCTTATGCATAACGTGGCATTTGCTTTATGTCATGTTGCCTGCTCTGTTCACAGGGGGATATTTTAGCTCTCCTAAACTGTGTGAGCGTTCCCTAATGCTGCTGTCCGTCCTCTGACTCTCTGCTATTTCATGGTGCTCATGAAAGGTCGGAGGACTCCCTGAACAGAGCCATACCGCCAAATTTCAATTCAGGAACATCAGCTTGTTTGCAATCTATTCAATAAAAATTCTTAAATTATTTTTATTGTCTGTGTGTTCTTGACTTAATGGACCTGACAGAACTATAATAACATCTTAGTTGATAATTGACCCTTCGCAGGGAGCTTGATTGACAGGTGATCTGACCAATCATAATCCTCCATCCGCCATTTTGTCCGACAAAGCAGTCAGGAGAGATAGCAGATTAACATGGGAGGATTTGAACTTGAAAAACGGTGTGTACTGACGCCTTTCCGCGGTTAAAACAACATTCCTTCTTATGTTCATTCATGTTTATTTGATGCTATAAATGAACTAGAAGGAAGAGATGATCGGTTCACGAGCAGCTTTAACTGATGCTCTACAGCAATCTGTCATACACATTTAAGAGCCACAAAACGGTATGTATCGTTTAAATTTCTTTTAAAAAATGACCAAATTTGAAAGGTGAGACTTTGTTTAATATGTTTAATATCAAAAGTAACCGAAAAGTAACCAGGTCTGTCAGCGTTGTTGTCAGTCTCCTCTCTGCTCCGCGATGTATTTTTCACTGCGTGAGAACATGGTGTGGCGTGAGAGCAGCGTAGCTTGTCGAACATAGCGACAGTAACTAAGGGGGGCGGGTCTTTGCGAAAGGTCTCTATTTTTGACAAAACATCCCATACTATATATTTAACATATGAGCAGAAATTGGTGAACAAAAACTTATTTGATCTGGCAGTAGTCTTTTTTACAGTAAAAACTTTATAATCTATCCAAAACTAATCAACGAAATCTTGTCTAAACATTCATATTTCGTCTGTAAAATATCGTTTTTATGATATTAGCATATTTAATCCATATTAGCAGATGTTAATGTTAATTTGCAGTTTAATATGTTGCTTATACAAAGACATTTTATTTCCACAGATTTCAGTCGATTTTTACTCATTTCAGTATAGCAATATAGTTTGGTAAAAGCTAAAATAGTAGATGTGTTCATGTAAAAATAACATGTTTACTAATGTAAGTGCGAGTGTGAATGAACAGCACAGATGCGCGCTGTTGTTTACTACAGCTGTGCTGTTTATTCATTCACACACAGACACGCGATTCATATTTAAACAGTCGGTTTACAGACACTATTCCACATCGTGATTAGAACAAAGCACTTAAGAATAAAGAACTTACTATTCACAATCCTCAGCTGGATTCGTTGCTCCTCGAAGTGAAACTAAACCAGCACTTCTGAGGTAAATTTCCCAGGATTATTATGATGATAATATTATTCCTCACAGTGTAGCAAAGACGACGTAAAGTACATGAATCTGATTAAACTTGATGTGTTTTATCCAGCTGATGTGGGCGTTGACATGTTTGCATGGATTGCCTCAGATCATTTGTGTTTGAATAGCGCACGCTCTCAGTAGGCGTGTTCACATTAGCAGATAATGAGTTTTACAATCCACCAGCCACTGTGGCTGCTATACAAGGCAAAATCACAAATTTCCCACCCTGATAATGGATATAGGGATGATGTGTTGAGACCAATCGGACACTGTTTTACAGCTGGAGCGCGCTTGGATTGGATCGATTACTTTTTCTTGATACCATGTGTGACGACTCATGTGCGTCATCCCTGTGTTGAAATGGAAATGTGCCGCCTTCCAAAGGAGTTATTGGTGGGCGTTCTTATCGAGGACACCTGCTGTTGTTTTCCGGTCTCTTCCTTTAAAAAGGGCCTTATGACAAATGACTGCGGGAGGGGCGCGGCTGCATTTCTGACTTTGTTTTGTTTGCTTTCTGTTTATGTTTTGCATCCAACATTACTACAGCCCATTACACTTCATGCATTCACTTAACTTTACACCACTGATTCCTGACAGTCTCATGTTACTTCATTCTTTTTCTGTATAGTTCTCTTTTGTTAATAAATTTCGTATATTTTTTGGCACTTCTGCGTGTGTCCCCGTCTTTGTTGCGTCCTTTTGAGCCATGGGGCGTAACACATGTCCTAACCAGACGCGATACGATAAGATTCCAGCAACAAATAATTTGTCTGTCCACACTAGACACGACGCAACTGTGAGATGCGTCAAAATCAATCAAAACCCACAGCCAATCAGAACAGCGTGAGGGCGGAGTCAACCAATCAGAACAGCGTGTGGGCAGATTCAGCCAATCAGAACAGCGTGTGGGCGGATTCAGCCAATCAGAACAGTGTGTGGGCGGAGTCAGCCAATCAGAACAGTGTGTGGGCGGAGTCCCGCGGCGAGTGCACGGCACCAGAGAGTAATCTAGACGGCACTTGCAAGAAAATGGATCAGTAGCTACATAATCAAATTCAAAAATATTACACCATTTAAACATTATTAAAAATACATAGGCTACTGAGTTACTAAAGCTATTTTTGTCAAAGAATACACTTGTATGTTCACAGTTTGAACGTTCTCATTTCCATTTGTTTAATTTCAAGATCTGAGGTGAATTATCCATTGTTGATTTTACAGCTACAAAGCTGGAGCACTAAATGATATTCAAAGTCACATTACACGCTTTTAACATTAAATAAAGCACATAAACAGCACCTGAGATTATCATCGCCACACTTTGTGTTTGTTGTTCCAGCGCGACGTCGCAGATCGTCGCATGTCGCGGCTAGTTAGGACAAACACTCTCTGATTAACATGGAAAAATAACCTTTTATCGCGTGTAGTTAGCTTTTACATATGTACGCATTTCTTATGTTCATTTTTTTACCACATTTTTGGTAAAAAAAGCTACCATGGCTCCAAATGCCATAACATTTGATTGCTTTGAATAAACACAAAAAGGTAGAAATAATTAGCCATTACTTCTAAGTATGCCACCTGAAACCATTAAAATGCCTTCTGTGTTTATCAGTGACAGTCAACCGAGAGCTTACACTTATAATTATATAACACTTATATAAAGCTTGAAGGATTGGGGTCGGTATCAACAAGAATGTCGTAAAAAATATAGCAAAAATCCTGATTAGAGCATCCCTAGTTTTAGGTTTAATTGTTTGTTTTATGATAAGGTATAAGGCCTATACATATACACTACCGTTTAAATGTTTGGAGTCGGTAAGAGTTTTAATGTTTCGATTAAAAATACAGGGCTGGGCGGTACATCGAGTTTGAGTGATATAGGATGAGGCAATAGCGTTTATATCGATATATACAGTAGTTTGATAGGAAAATAGCGGAGAACACAGAGTGAGCTTAATCCAATTTGCATATTGCATATCCGATTGGGCAAGAGCTTAATCCAATTTGTCCTAATATGAGTATGCTTTATATAAAGGGCTTCAAAATAACTCGTAAGATATAGTTAACGTGTATAGCCTGATTTGCTGCATCAGATAATTGTGCTGTAATGCGTTTGACGTGGTGTTTTCATCATGTCACATGTATGATCGCCATCTGTAAATGTTAGAAAATCATGCAAATATTTCCATTTTGCTCGTCAGGATTGGATGAGCCTCCACGAGTCTCCGCTAAACTTCACAGACTTAAGTGAACGAGCCAAACAGATCGAACGCAATAATTTATCATTACATCTCGCAATTCTGACTTAATTTTTCAGAAATGTTATAAAGTCAGAATTGCAAGATATAAACTCACAGTTGCATGTTATAAAGTCTGAATAACAAGATATAAACTCACAGTTGCGTGTTATGAAGTCAGAAGAACGAGATATAAACTCAAATTTGCATGATATAAAGTCCGAATAACGAGATATAAACTCACAATTGCATGTTATAAAGTCAAAATTGCAAGATATAAACTCACAGTTGCATGATATAAAGCCCGAAGAACGAGATATAAACTCAAATTTGCATGATATAAAGTCCGAATAACGAGATATAAACTCACAATTGCATGTTATAAAGTCAAAATTGCAAGATATAAACTCAGTTGCATGATATAAAGCCCGAAGAACGAGATATAAACTCACAATTGCGTGTTATAACGTCCGAATAACGAGATATAAACTCACAATTGCATGTTATAAAGTCAAAATTACGAGATATAAACTCACAATTGCATAATATAAAGCCCGAAGAACGAGATATAAACTCAAAGTTGCGTGTTATAACGTCTGAATTGCAAGATATAAACTCACAATTGCGTGTTATAAAGTCAGAATAATGAGATATAAACTCACAGTTGCATGATATGAAGTAGGGATGGGACGATACACTTAAATTCACGATACGATGCACCTCGATATGCCAGGGTCACGATACGATACGTCACGATACGATATCAAAAAAGAAAAAAAATATTACTGTTTAACAACAACTTTATTATGGTGACGTTGAAGGTGGTGGTTCATGTTTGATGTGTTGGATGTGGTGTACGGAATGACAGCATGGCATAGCTTACAGACAGTCTTAAGGCCATTGCACACTGAGTCCGAAATTTTCGTATGCGTTTTTTCGTGTTCGTCAGCCTTAAAATTCGTCACGCACAGAAACCTTGCACACTGAGTCCGATGCGTATTTATTAAACCTTTGCGCAAAAAAAAAAAACCGCAAAAAATACTAAATGGATTCGTCGAGCAGTGAGGATGATTTCGTTGCCCTCTTTCTTCTTAAAAAGAGAAAAAGAAAGAGGAAAATATTGGGACCATCCAATCCTGAGATTGCGCCGAGAAGAAGGAGAGTTTCACCTCCTTATCAAGGAGTTGCGAAATTATCCCGAGGCCCGAGCAATTAAAAATTTACCTCAGAATGTCAGTGGAATAGTTTGATGCTTTGCTAGCGATACTGAAGCCACATATTAAAAAGAAGACGACCAATTTCCGTGAACCAATCGATCCTGAACAGAGACTGGCAGTATGTCTAAGGTATGGACACACACACACACACACACGGCCGGCGGAAGCGCTGGGCAGACAGAACCGAACAGCTGGATTTTGTCGTTCGCTTGCACTGTGGCTCTGAATTGTCAAACACCATTCAAAATACAGGCTGTGGATGCGAAAAACGCAGAAAATCGAAAAGAAAAGGTGAAATGTGACGTTCAGAGATATGTCTTCCTCAGCATAGGTCTTATGATACAATTTCCGGTTTCTTCGTGTGGGAAAATCACGCATTTATATTACACTGTTTTCTATTGCAGGTGCTCACCGAGACTGGGGTTCGAATCCAGCTAAAACCAACTTTTTGTAATATTTATTATTGAATTAAATAAGCATTCTTTTTGAATGCATACTGTTCCAGTGTCAATAAAATATACATATTTTATTACATATACTACGCAAATCATGCAGCAGTGCCATTATCTTTATTTCGCGATCCATTTTTTTCGACCTCGATGCGTTTCGTCACGTTTTGTATCGCGATATTTCGTCAAACGATATTTCGTCCCATCCCTAATATGAAGTCAGAATTGCAAAATATAAATTCACTATTGCAAGTTAAAAAGTCCAATTCTAAGGAAAAAAAGACCAACTTTTTCCCTCAGAATTTTGAGTTTATATCTTACAATTCTGACTTTATAACACGCATTTGTGAGTTAAAATCACACAATTGTGAGAAAAAAAGTCGCGATTACCTTTTTTTTGTTATTCTGTGGTGGAAACAAGCTTCTAAAGGATCAGGATGTTTTACTGCCACCTAGTGGAGATGATCCAGAGACACTCTTTCTCTTTTTAACCAAAATAAGAAATAAAAAAAAATGAGGACAGCATGATGACGTCATAAAGGATTGTATAAATGAAATGCATGATCCTGTGAGATCAAAGGCACTGCATTATACATCGGTTGCTAATATGGATATAAATAGTACCATGACTTGCTCTAATCAAGGACTTCCATTGCCTGCATTTACAGTCTCAAATCAGTGTGAGTGAATGTTTATAGGCATTTTGCTGTTGCTGTTGTTGGTTGTTGAAGGTTTTAAAGCTGCATGCGGATGTGAGAGCGGTACTGATGTGAGTGAGTGCAGATGCTCATAAATGATGCAGGCTCTCAGAATAAACGACTGCGTCACGCAAATACACTGGTACACATGAAACATTCATCGCACTCTCTCTCTGTAGTGTTTATTTGTGGAGCTGCCGATGCTGTTGTGTTTAGTGGTTGATGATGATGATGGTGGAGGCTGCGCTTCACACTGCTCACCACTAAGTGGCAGCATTGAGCCATTGACTTAGTGAGCTGCACTTCTATAGGCATTACAGAGTGCAAAGTCTAGTTAGGTAGTTTAATAATACTGCCTTTTAATGCAACATTATTAGTGTCATTTCTAGAATGCAATGCAATGCTGGAATCATAGATGTATTTGTGTAGCGCTATTCACAATACACATCGTTTCAAAGCAGCTTTACAGAAAATCAGGATGTTAATGTTTATATCTTCATACACATTTAGCTGATTATATTAGTTAAAGTCCCCCTGTGGTGTAAATCCAGCTTTTAATGTTGTTTATATGTCTATGTGGTGTTTTTAATATGCTTTAAGACAAACCATGTGTAAGTCGACTCCATTGCTGAGTATTTCCTCCTTAAAACTGCAGTGAACCAAAGACAGTCTCAAAAACACGCTTTGAAATCGCTGGTGTTTCTGACGTCACAAACTACCTTGTAACCAATCAGATCAACGTGTGATCGTCAACCAGTGGATCTCTGAGCTGAGTGAGTGAGTGGAGGCGGGGCTCATTTGCATATTCATAGAACCGCGCATACTAAATGAGGCAAGGGTGTCGAGTTACATTCAAGATATTCAAAAAAAAATGAAGGAAAGATGAGTTTTAAGGGATAGAATTATTGACTACAGGGGGACTTTAATATATTTAATAATATAGCAAGATTGAGATTTGCTTAGAAGAAAAGATTCTATATAGAATCTTTAAGGTGCTTCAAAGAAGCTTTCAGGGGTCCCATCATTTTATGGATTTACTTTTAATGAATATTTATTTAATTTTTATAAAACATTTATAAATATTTTTATTTAATATTTATAAATTCTATGACTGAAGTAGCTCGTAAATGTACTTTATCACTAGATTTTTTTTAAATAACTATAAACATGAAAGTATTATGCAATCATGTAAGACATTTCTCCTTATATAGAGCCTTTTTAGCATAAAGGGTTCTTTAGAATTGAGTCAAGAACCCTAAAGTTCATAGAACCCTATTGAACCTTTTTTCTAAGAGTGTATATTGATTTACTTGAGTGTACTGTAAATATGTTGATAATGTTGGACAAAGTTTATACACAGAGCTGAGCGATTAAAACATTTTGTGATGAAACACTCAAGCTGCTGAGATTTGCTGGTAAAGTAGGATGTCATTTTAATCCAACTTTTAATATATAGCTGTGCGATAATATAAAAAATTTCGACTTGTAAGTAATGCCGGGTTCAGACTACACGATATCAGGTACGTGGTGATTCGTAATATTCGTCCACCATCGGGACGCATCAGACAAAAATATTGTGTAGTGAACCCAGCTTAATTCATTCAATATCTGAAAGCGTTTATACTAATAAAGTGCGCCACGGACAGCATGTTTAAAATGCTGTATTTATATAAGTGTGTCCATGTGAAGGGGTCAAGACATTGATCACAATGACAGCGGAAACTTCAAAATAGTTGATGACCTGTGTGTGTGTGTGTGTGTTGGTGTTGAGTTTTCAGATCAATTTCCAAACTGCTCCATCAGGGGTCATAATAACGACAGATTGCGATTGGTTCCTTCCTTCATCGACTGACCAATCAGAGCACGGCTCCCACCAACCCAAAGACACTGAATACAGATTATAGAGTTTCAGTTTCCGTCTCTTTTCTTATTTTCCCAAATCTGATCTCTGATTTGAAACGTACACTCATTTTGGGATCGGTATAGGATACACTCTTCAGAACACACACACACACACACACCTGCAGTGCTGAGACGGGGTTATACTACTCCTGGGTCATTGGGGTCATCTTCAACACTCGTCTGTCAGCTCGGCCTTCCTCTTCCTCCTTATTCTCATCTTGTTCTTTACAGGTCACTGCGCTTTGGTGACTCAACAGAAAAAATCTCATATTTAAAGGTGTAGTGTGTAATATTTAGGAGGATCTGTTGACAGAAATGCAATATCATATACATAACTATGTTTTCAGTGGTGTATAAAGACCTTACTTATGTGTTTATCACCTTAGAATGAGCATTTCTCTCTACACACACCGCGGGTCTCCTTACACACACGTTTCTACAGTGGCCCTGAATGGACAAACGTGTTTCGTCACTGTGTTGTTCTTCATGCAAAGAAGCTAAAGCTAAAGTCAGCGAATAAAACACTGACACAATGATGAACAAGTGACAATAATATTCACAATAACATATCGTTTCACTGAGTAATTAAGTAAACCTAATTTCTGAATTTATCTTTGTAAAGAAAGCTCATTGAACTGGCTACTCTCTGCTGTCTCAGACGACAACATCACTTCCTGTCGCCCACCGTAACTTCTGTTGGGTGCAATTCGCAATCTGACCACTAGATGCCGCTAAAAATTACACACTGCACCTTTAAATGTAGATGCTCATTTCCGCCTGCCTTGAAATGATTTTTTCCATCATCTGGCGCTAATTTAAAGGGGTGGTATAATGCCCTTTTCACAAGATGTAAAATAAGTCTCTGATGTCCCCAGAGTGTGTATGTGAAGTTTTAGCTCAATATACCTCACAGATATTTTTATATAGCATGTTAAAATTGTCACTTTTTGAGGGTGAGCGAAAAACGCGCCGTTTTTGTGTCTGTCCCTTTAAATGCAAATGAGCTGCTGCTCCCGGCACAGGGGGCGGAGCTTCAAGAGCTCGTGTCCTTTTACCTCACACACACATGCACTGAACATTTCAAAAACTTTTAGCTTTTTATGTTCAAACCGGAGTCAGACAATGATGGAGAGACTCAAGAAGAAGTGACAACATGTAGAAGCAACAGGACATTTCTGAATGGTTAGTTGATGAATTTATGAAGCTGATGTGTAGTTATCTTCTAGTCATTGATTAGCATAATCTGTCATGATAATCTATAAATCGTGTTCAGGGGGCGGGGTTTATGTAAATTCTAGGGTTGGTGATGTCACTAACCCGGGAGGAATGTGGTGTAGTCTCTACCAGCCGTTTGTTGTAGTCCTTAAAAAGCGATTTCTTTAAAAGCAAATATCTCCCTTTGCTTTGAATTTTGAGCGTTGTAACTTTGCAGATGTTGTTTATGCTCAAACAGCAACATTACACACTAACTAAAGTTAGAAAAGTCAAGTCATAATCAACCGCCCCTTTAAAGGGCAAGCACTAGATTTCGTCTGAGATTTAACTCTTTAAGAGGAACTACTTCTTGAACTGCACTATCCTGTAATGGAGGTCCGACCTTCCTCATGAACTATTCATCTCAAAATGAGTAGTTATCCATATTTCATACTGTACATTATAATGTTGTGATGTCTAAAAAAAACCAAACGCATGCATGACCAAAAATATCAATGAAAAGCACGTAAATTTGGCACACTATTGTTTATTCTCATCACATGAGGTCATGCACTTAAAGAAGTAGAGCTCTTAAAGAGTTCAATCTTACTGTAATTTAGTGTTTTCCTTCTTAACATCATCCATTTTACATTGTGTGTGTGTGTGTGTGTGTGTGTGTGCGTGTGCGTTTGCGAAGCGTGTGTGTGTATGTGTGTGCACAAGTACTACTGGCCTACTCAGCGGAGACTATAGATAGACATCCTCTCTTTCTCTCTTTTCCCCCGTCTCTCTCTTTCTCTCAGTGATAAAATAATCAGTGTTGTGTGATGAAGGTTGAATGATGTATCTGGGTCACAGTGATTGGCCTCTTTACTGGAGACTTCAGAAGCCATCTCTCAGTCAGCACCCGACAGCTCAGTGTCTTCGATACGCTATCGGCACCTGAGTCAGCATCCGTCCGTCGCTACGCCTACCCGCGCAAACTAGCGGCCGCCGTTCATCGTAACAAGCGATCGCGTGAAGCCAAACCATCCATAAATGTAATAATCGAACTGCGTTTGAAATGCCCTAATTAAACGTTGTCCTAATGATACTGAGTCGTTTACAAGGTTCTGCATTGTAATGATTTACTTGCAACATTTGTTTCGTACTCGAGCGTCGGTAAACGACTTTTCGCGCTGAATCTCCACTGATTTTTGTCGTTAATTTGAGCCAAGTCTGCGAGGCGTTAGGGCTGTGAAACGATTAATCGCGATTAATCGCATCCAAAATAAAAGTTTGTTTACATAATATATGTGTGTGTACTGTGCATAATTATTTTGTATATATATACACAAATGCATATATTTAAGAAATAGTTGCTTATATATACTGTATATATATATATATATATAATTTGTATTATATATATGTGCATGTGTGTGTATTTATGTATACAAAATAATTATGCACAGTACACTCACATATATTATGTAAACACAAACTTTTATTTTGGATGCGATTAATCACGATTAATCGTTTCACAGCCCTAACAAAAATATTTTTATTAAAATTATTTATTAAAATTATCACAACTTTTTATCTTTTGTCAAATCAACTTAGATAATTAATGTGATTCAGATAACATACTATTTTGAGTGCATGTTAATTAAACCAATCTCCTTCATTGTATGAACTCAAATTTTTAATTTCAGCGAACTCAAAATTTTAAGGCAACCAGGTAACTTACTTTTTTAACGTTAAACCAACAATAAATGTTTACAGTAATCTGTCCAGTGAGAAACACCATTTCAGGCTGTGTTTATATTAATCTGGATACAGTTGAAAACGGTGTGTTTGTTTCAAAACACTCTTTTTGCTCTTTTTTCTTGAAAGCTTCTTGTCCACAGATTGATGTATATGTAATTTTTGTAATATTTAGACCACTTCTGTTATTGATTCAGGATGTGAAGAGAGTTTCAAACAGAATAACAAAAAGAGTTTTTATTGAAAAATTGCCTACCCTACCTTTAAATCATCTTACTGTGCAACCGGTGCAATATGCATCACATGACTAAACAATATGCATTACATTTACATTTATTCATTTTGCAGATGCTTTTATCCAAAGCGATTAAAAAAATCAGGAATACAGCAAGCGATTCATCGTAAAGAGGCAAATAAACACAAGAAGTGCTCAGAATACAAAGCAGCATGAGCTGGAATAGGGGAGGAATTAAAGGAAAGTGAATAAACAGTATGCGTCACATGACTAAACGTGTTATCGTTCACAAACTGCAGGCTTGTCAAATCCATCCACATCTTCTAAAACGGCTTCTGGAACAAGAACAAGTGTAGGCGGGGCTTGATTTTATCCATGGGGAATTGTTTGAATGGTTGTGCTTTGCTATTGGTCGATCTCATGTGAGTGACAGGTTGCCCCGCCCTCATGCCAGTAATGACGTCATCAGAGAAGAGATGTTGCTGCAGAAGGGGAGGGGAAGTTGTTCTGATTCAAGATTACGAGGAACATGAATTTAAACCAAAAATGATGTGCAGGGATGAATCATTTATAATAAATGCTGCAGTATTCCATAACTGTCCATTTTGATTTCATGGTGACTTTGACTTTGAGTTTTGTTTCTGGTTGCGGACGGTTGTGCCATTTCTTTTCGGGAAAGCTGTTGCTTTGACCTCCACCCCCCCCCCCCCCCCCCCTCTGTTCTCAGTCGAGTTCCTTCTTCCTTGTGGTCACACACACACACACTTACACACTCCCCCTCCCGTGTCTCTCTTTTCCTCAGCATCATTCTCAACTTCATCTATTCGGCTGGAATCACACAAAATGCGTTCTCGGTTTCTCGGTGAAAAATGTTGGATTTTGCTTTGATGC
The DNA here is from genome assembly GCF_963993115.1 of Abramis brama. Taxonomy (NCBI): domain Eukaryota; kingdom Metazoa; phylum Chordata; class Actinopteri; order Cypriniformes; family Leuciscidae; genus Abramis; species Abramis brama. The sequence continues at coordinate 5,213,843 of NC_139972.1, forward strand.
GTTTCCCTGCACTGGATCTACCGGACAGAGATGTTGCTAAATCAACATGTTGAGGACAAACGGATGTGTTACTGATGACAACTTAACAGCATCGACCCTGATTTCATCCGCGCATTTTACACAGAAGCTTTTCGCATATATCATGAACAACGGACGTTCCCGTTAACTTGTGACTCTCATTTTTTGTACGCTCTCTGCTGTTATGTGGTCTAATTGTGCGGTTATGTAACTCTTAAGTGCTTTCCGTGGTAAGTAACCGAGTCTATCGGTATCGCTCATGCTCCGGTGCATGCCTGCACGAGAGAAGCGCGCGCGCTCGCTCCCTCGCGCCGGTGATCCGCACCGTGAAAACGCACCGAATCTGCACGATCGTCCCCGCACCGACCGGACCCGCGTCCCTCCGTGTCCCGTGAGATGGCCGCGGCGCTCGCGAGCTCGCTCATCCGACAGAAACGGCAGGCGCGCGAGGCGAACAGTGAGCGCGCGACGACCGGTAAGCGTCGCTCCAGCCCGGGCAAAGAGCCGTCCGGGCGAACCTCCCTGTGCAACCGGCATCTGTTCGGGCTCTTCGGTAAAGTCCGATTCTGCAGCGGGAAAAAACGACCCGTGCGACGGAAATCAGGTCAGTTCGTTCACACCTCACGCACACACACACACACACACACACCTGTGCGCGCAGAGCTCCAGATAAACACCTCGCGTGATGATCACCTGTGCGCGCGGCCAACAGATATATATCTGAGAGTATGATGATGTATGTTTATGCTGCACTATGATACTGCAAGTTGGACTGCGTGATTGTTTTATTGATAACTTTGATGATTGCATTAGCATTTATAATGTGTTCTATATACACTACCAGTCAAAAGTTTTGGTAAGATTCGGTAAGATTAGCCAAGGCTACGTTTATTTGATAAAAAAAGTAATATTGTGAAATATTATTACAATTTAAAACAGCTGTTTTCTATGTGAATATATAGTAAAGTGTAATTTATTCCTGTGATCAAAGCTGTATTTTCAGCATCATTACTCCAGTCTTCAGTGTCACATGATCCTTCAGAAATCAGTATAATATGATGATTTGATGATCAAGAAACATTTATGATTATCATCAGTGTTGAACACAGTTATTTACATTATTTTTCAGGATTCATTGATACATATTAAGTTCTAAAAGAACAGCATTTATTTGAAATAGAATCTTTTGTAACATTATAAATGTCTTTACTGCCACTTTTGATTTATTTAATTTATCCTACTATTGATTTCTTTTATTTCTTTCCCCCCCAAAAAATGTAATAGAAATTAATACTGACCCCAAACTTTTGAACGGTAGTGTTTAATGTTACAAAAGATTCTATTTCAGATTAATGCTGTTCTTTTGAACTTTCTATTCATCAAAGAATCCTGAAATAATAATGTAAACAACTGTTTTCAACCCTGATAATAATCATAAATGTTTCTTGAGCATCAAATCATCATATTATACTGATTTCTGAAGGATCATGTGACACTGAAGACTGGAGTAATGATGCTGAAAAATAATAGGAATAAATTACACTTTACTATATATTCACATAGAAAACTGCTATTTTATATTGTAATAAATGCAGGCTTGGTGAGCAGAATAAACTTCTTTTAAAAACATTAAAAATCTTACAGATCCAAAACTTTTGACTGGTATTGTACCAATAATAAGTAGATTGAAAGTTTCAAGTTTAAACTTCATTTCAGTAATGATAATTACATAATGTTTGATGTTATTAATGTACACTATTATAAAGTTTGACCCTGTTACTGTATATTATGTCAGTTTACAGGTGTGTGTTTTTGTGTTCAAATTAAACATGCATATTAAAGTTGGCAAATCATATTCTACTCAGTTGGGTTTGTTTATGTCTGACGTCATGTTTCACTCTTTGCTTCTCTCCGTTCGTACTGCGCTCTTCTAAGATGAGAAGTATTGTAGAAGTGTGTTTGTAACTCAAATGTCAGAGGTCTTTTTATAGTTTGTGGCCTTTAATACTGATATTGCACTGAAGTCCTGCTGAGGAGCGAGACGGTGCCACAGATGTCAGGGAAGGGGAGCCGGTTTACTAACACAATTAGCTATAAAACAATTAACACATTTTAATTGGTTAGCAGCACTTCGGCAGCATGACAGGCTCCTCTTTTAATTCATTCATTTACAACCGTACATCGCAGTGATCAGTTCAGCATTATGAGACATCCATTCCCTTTAAACTTGTGCTTGTTTATGTTTTTAGGTCCTATAAGGTCCTTTACAGGTTCTTGATTTACTGAACCTAAAATCCCTCAAAAAGCCATTGAAGATGTTTATTATATTGTGTGTTTCACAAGTGGATAGTGACCAGGCTTTGCAGGTGTGTGTGTGTGTGTGTGTGTTGTGACGTGTGTGTGTGTGTGTGTGTGTGTGTGTGTGTGTTTCAGATCCTCAGATGAAGGGGATAGTGACCAGGCTCTTCAGGTGTGTGTTGTGACGTGTGTGTGTGTGTGTGTGTGTGTTTCAGATCCTCAGTTGAAGGGGAAAGTGACCCGTGTGTGTGTGTGTGTATATGTGTGTGTGTGTCTGTGTGTGTATGTGTGTGTGTGTGTTTCAGATCCTCAGTTGAAAGGGATAGTGACCAGTGTGTGTTTATGTGTGTGTGTGTTCCAGATCCTCAGTTGAAGGGGATAGTGACCAGTGTGTGTGTGTGTGTGTGTGTGTGTGTGTGTGTGTGTGTTCCAGATCCTCAGTTGAAGGGGATAGTGACCAGGCTCTTCAGTTGTGTGTTGTGACGTGTGTGTGTTTCAGATCCTCAGTTGAAGGGGATAGTGACCAGTGTGTGTGTGTGTGTGTGTGTGTGTGTGTGTGTGTGTGTGTGTGTGTGTGTGTGTTCCAGATCCTCAGTTGAAGGGGATAGTGACCAGGCTCTTCAGTTGTGTGTTGTGACGTGTGTGTGTTTCAGATCCTCAGTTGAAGGGGATAGTGACCAGTGTGTGTGTGTGTGTGTGTGTGTGTGTGTGTGTGTGTGTGTGTGTTCCAGATCCTCAGTTGAAGGGGATAGTGACCAGGCTCTTCAGTTGTGTGTTGTGACGTGTGTGTGTTTCAGATCCTCAGTTGAAGGGGATAGTGACCAGTGTGTGTGTGTGTGTGTGTGTGTGTGTGTGTGTTCCAGATCCTCAGTTGAAGGGGATAGTGACCAGTGTGTGTGTGTGTGTGTGTGTGTGTGTGTGTGTGTTCCAGATCCTCAGTTGAAGGGGATAGTGACCAGGCTCTTCAGTGAGCAGGGCTTCTACTTGCAGATGCAGCCGGACGGAACCGTCGTTGGGAGTAAAGATGAAAACAGCGACTACAGTGAGTCTCTCTCTCTCCCTTTCTGTTCCTCTGTGTCACAAACTCATAAATTCATATGCTCTGAAATACAAAAAGAAAATATCTAATCAGCCAATCACATGGCAGCAACTCAGTGCATTTAGACATGGGCTGTGTCCAAGGATAGCTTGGCGTGATCGAGTTAGCTCAGGCTTAGGTGCTAATGCTAAATGCTACTGGCCTCACGCTACAGTGAAGTAAAGCCAATAGTTAAAGTTCATGTTTTTGCCTTTCAAAATACTATAATAGTTAAAAGACATAACTAAAAGTTAGACTGTGTATCGTGATGCATTATTATTCTGCCAGTTAAAAATGTATTATCATGCAGTAACTTATATTGCTCTGAGCTTGTGTGTGTGACAGTGATTCATGCGCATACATGTCAGTCAGCGCGGCATCGCACGCCAAGTTCGTAGAGAGCTTTATTCAGTCCACTCAAATGGGTTAAACCATAGATATTACCTAAGAAGTTCAAGCAAATGCACTAGAAATCCACATTCATTCAAGGGTGTGCATCTATTGCATGGAGAAAGCACTGACACCTGCAGGATTTCATCTGGGTACTTTTAATTTAACACTAAAAAGTTAAATAAACTTTTATATGTGACCCTGGATCACAAAACCGGTCACGAGTCGCACGGGTATATCTGTGGCAATAATCAACAATACATTGTATGGGTCAAAATTAACGATTTTTCTTTTATGCCAAAAATCATTAGGATATTAAGTAAAGATCATGTTCCATGAAGATATTTTGTAAATTTCCTACTGTAAATATATAAAACATGTATTTGTGTGAGTGAATGCAGCACAATCGCCAACATAAATGAACATCTTTAAAGGAGATTTTCTCAATGTTTAGATTTTTTTGCACCCTCAGATTCCAGATTTTCAATAGTTGTATCTCGACCAAATATTGTCCTATCCTAACAAACCACACATCAATGGAAAGATTATTTATTCAGCTTTCAGATGATGTATAAATCTCAATTTAAAAAAATTGACCCATGTGACTGGTTTCGTGGTCCAGGGTCACATATATAGTCTCTATCTGTTCCGTGAGAGCAACGGTACCGCAGAACCAGTGTAGCCTCTATATCTATAGATGTTTTTAAATCTGAACTCCAAAAAGCAATGACATTGTCAGACATCCATGATCTGAGTGAGTGCATGTTCACAGAGGAAAACAACTGAAAGACAGAGCTGGTTGTTCTCTCGATACTCGACAACGACGACGGAATCAATTGTATGACATAATCCTGAAAAAAGGCACAAGCACGGCAGAGATGGCAAGCCGGGATTAGCTGAGGTGACTTGGCGCTAACAGACAGCAGACAAACGGCTAGTAGTAAAGCAGTGGCAATCCACCTGTCACTCAAGTGGCCACGCCCTAAATTATGCAGATTTTTAAGGCTTAATATAATTTAAACGGATGAGTTGTAAAAAAAATTCACCCCCCTCACAGTCGTCATGAAGGGCAAAATTAGCTGTATAGACCAAACCCACTTTTTGCACCAGGCTGTAAACATGTTTTTTTCTGCTGTAAAGTTGGGAATTTTAACAGATTTCTCACTTTTGCATCTAGCCTCAGGCGGCCAGTCGATGAATTGCCCAAGCGAGAGACGGGGAGGTTGCCGATTGGCTGTGTCCGAATCGATGTCCCTTATCTTATTACTCTTAAATAGGGCACTGTTTGCAGGGACAGACATTTGCACTGGCGTCCGAAACACAAACTGTGTTATCTGACGCACTCAGTGTCTGAATTCACTCACTGGTTTTCATTCACTCCCTCAAGTAGACTATATTAGTGGACTAATGTAGGGAATAGTGAATGAGAAGACGGTCTTCTGAAGCTGGGCATCAGAATGGGGAAGAAAGGTGATTTAATTGACTTTGAACGTGACATGGTTGTTGCTGGACTGAGTACTTTAGAAACTGCTGATCTACTGGGATTTTCACACAATCATCTCTAGGGTTTACAGAGAATGGACCGGAAAACAGAAAATATCCAGTTCTGTGCGTGAAAAGGCCTTGTTTATGTCAGAGGAGAATGACCAGACTGTTCCAGCTGATAGAAAGGCAACAGTAACTCAAATAAGCACTTGATACACCTGAGGTCTGCAGAAGACCATCTCTGAACGCAGAAGAGCATCTCTGAACGCAGAAAAGCATCTCTGAACGCAGAAGAGCATCTCTGAACGCAGAAAAGCATCTCTGAACACGTCAAACCTTGAAGCAGAAGAGCATCTCTGAACACAGAAGAGCATCTCTGAACACAGAAAAGCATCTCTGAACACGTCAAACCTTGAAGCAGAAGAGCATCTCTGAACGCAGAAGAGCATCTCTGAACACAGAAGAGCATCTCTGAACGCAGAAGAGCATCTCTGAACACGTCAAACCTTGAAGCAGAAGAGCATCTCTGAACGCAGAAGAGCATCTCTGAACACAGAAGAGCATCTCTGAACGCAGAAGAGCATCTCTGAACACAGAAGAGCATCTCTGAACACAGAAAAGCATCTCTGAACACGTCAAACCTTGAAGCAGAAGAGCATCTCTGAACGCAGAAGAGCATCTCTGAACACAGAAGAGCATCTCTGAACGCAGAAGAGCATCTCTGAACGCAGAAGAGCATCTCTGAACGCAGAAGAGCATCTCTGAACACAGAAAAGCATCTCTGAACGCAGAAGAGCATCTCTGAACGCAGAAGAGCATCTCTGAACGCAGAAGAGCATCTCTGAACACAGAAAAGCATCTCTGAACGCAGAAGAGCATCTCTGAACGCAGAAGAGCATCTCTGAACGCAGAAAAGCATCTCTGCAGAAAAGCATCTCTGAACGCAGAAGAGCATCTCTGAACGCAGAAGAGCATCTCTGAACGCAGAAGAGCATCTCTGAACGCAGAAAAGCATCTCTGAACGCAGAAGAGCATCTCTGAACGCAGAAGAGCATCTCTGAACACAGAAAAGCATCTCTGAACGCAGAAGAGCATCTCTGAACGCAGAAGAGCATCTCTGAACGCAGAAAAGCATCTCTGCAGAAAAGCATCTCTGAACGCAGAAGAGCATCTCTGAACGCAGAAGAGCATCTCTGAACGCAGAAAAGCATCTCTGAACACAGAAGAGCATCTCTGAACGCAGAAAAGCATCTCTGAACGCAGAAAAGCATCTCTGAACACAGAAGAGCATCTCTGAACGCAGAAAAGCATCTCTGAACGCAGAAAAGCATCTCTGAACACGTCAAACCTTGAAGCAGAAGAGCATCTCTGAACGCAGAAAAGCATCTCTGAACACGTCAAACCTTGAAGCAGAACAGCATCTCTGAACGCAGAAGAGCATCTCTGAACGCAGAAGAGCATCTCTGAACACAGAAAAGCATCTCTGAACGCAGAAGAGCATCTCTGAACGCAGAAGAGCATCTCTGAACGCAGAAAAGCATCTCTGAACACAGAAGAGCATCTCTGAACACGTCAAACCTTGAAGCAGAAGAGCATCTCTGAACGCAGAAGAGCATCTCTGAACACAGAAGAGCATCTCTGAACGCAGAAGAGCATCTCTGAACACAGAAAAGCATCTCTGAACGCAGAAGAGCATCTCTGAACGCAGAAGAGCATCTCTGAACTCAGAAGAGCATCTCTGAACGCAGAAGAGCATCTCTGAACGCAGAAGAGCATCTCTGAACACAGAAAAGCATCTCTGAACGCAGAAGAGCATCTCTGAACGCAGAAAAGCATCTCTGAACGCAGAAGAGCATCTCTGAACGCAGAAAAGCATCTCTGAACGCAGAAGAGCATCTCTGAACGCAGAAGAGCATCTCTGAACGCAGAAGAGCATCTCTGAACGCAGAAGAGCATCTCTGAACGCAGAAAAGCATCTCTGAACGCAGAAGAGCATCTCTGAACGCAGAAAAGCATCTCTGAACGCAGAAGAGCATCTCTGAACGCAGAAGAGCATCTCTGAACAGCATCTCTGAACGCAGAAGAGCATCTCTGAACACAGAAGAGCATCTCTGAACGCAGAAGAGCATCTCTGAACGCAGAAGAGCATCTCTGAACACAGAAGAGCATCTCTGAACAGCATCTCTGAACGCAGAAGAGCATCTCTGAACACAGAAGAGCATCTCTGAACAGCATCTCTGAACGCAGAAGAGCATCTCTGAACGCAGAAGAGCATCTCTGAACGCAGAAGAGCATCTCTGAACGCAGAAGAGCATCTCTGAACGCAGAAAAGCATCTCTGAACGCAGAAGAGCATCTCTGAACGCAGAAGAGCATCTCTGAACACAGAAGAGCATCTCTGAACACAGAAAAGCATCTCTGAACGCAGAAGAGCATCTCTGAACGCAGAAAAGCATCTCTGAACGCAGAAGAGCATCTCTGAACACAGAAGAGCATCTCTGAACGCAGAAGAGCATCTCTGAACGCAGAAGAGCATCTCTGAACGCAGAAGAGCATCTCTGAACGCAGAAGAGCATCTCTGAACGCAGAAGAGCATCTCTGAACACAGAAGAGCATCTCTGAACACAGAAGAGCATCTCTGAACACAGAAAAGCATCTCTGAACGCAGAAGAGCATCTCTGAACGCAGAAGAGCATCTCTGAACGCAGAAGAGCATCTCTGAACACAGAAGAGCATCTCTGAACACAGAAGAGCATCTCTGAACACAGAAAAGCATCTCTGAACGCAGAAGAGCATCTCTGAACACAGAAGAGCATCTCTGAACGCAGAAGAGCATCTCTGAACGCAGAAGAGCATCTCTGAACGCAGAAGAGCATCTCTGAACACAGAAGAGCATCTCTGAACACGTCAAACCTTGAAGCAGAAGAGCACCTCTGAACGCAGAAGAGCATCTCTGAACGCAGAAAAGCATCTCTGAACGCAGAAAAGCATCTCTGAACGCAGAAGAGCATCTCTGAACGCAGAAGAGCATCTCTGAACACAGAAGAGCATCTCTGAACACAGAAGAGCATCTCTGAACACAGAAAAGCATCTCTGAACACGTCAAACCTTGAAGCAGAAGAGCACCTCTGAACGCAGAAGAGCATCTCTGAACGCAGAAGAGCATCTCTGAACGCAGAAAAGCATCTCTGAACGCAGAAAAGCATCTCTGAACGCAGAAGAGCATCTCTGAACTCGTCAAACCTTGAAGCAGAAGAGCTACAGCAACAGAAGACACACACCGGTGATGTTCCTGTCAGATGAGAACAGAAAACTGAGGCAATTAACACTTTGAGCCTCTTAGTACCGTTGTTTAAACGCCTCAGTCTACCTGAGTATTGATGCTGACCATGACCTTCCCTTTATAACCACAGTAGACCATCTTCTGATGGATACTTCCAGCAGGATAAACACTCCGGGCCTTAATTTAATGATCTAAGCGCATGGTCTAAAGCGCACGGCGCAAGCGCACTTAGTGTGTCCGAATCCACTTTTGCTAGTTCTCTTAATGAATAATGGGTGTGTTTTGGGCGTAACGTGCAATAAACCAATCAGTGTCTCATCTCCCATTCCCTTTAAAAGCCAGTTGCGCTCGCGACATGGCGGATTCACTATTAACGTGGCGGAATTTGCAAGCGGAGAAACTGAACGCTTCTCTAGCGAGGAAACGGATCTGCTCGTGCGCGAGGTTAAAGCGCAAGCAGACCATCTACGGGTCAAAGTGTACGCACGTTTTGACCCGCCTATAGGCGCATATTACTAATGCGCTCTTTAAATAAAAAAAAGTCTATTTCAGTTCCTCAAAATAGCAATGCACCATTATTGTGCCTGAACACACACTCGTTCTCAGACCAGCAGCCCATGGGCGCACAAATGGGCGCACAAATGGGCGCAAATGCATTTGCTATTTAAACAATGTGCCGCAGGACATGAAAATGAAAACTGCGTCGGGCTGAAACTAGCAAAACACACTTGCGTCGCGCCTAGCGCCTCAATCTGGTTCATCTCAGACTGGTTTCTTGATCATGACGATGAGTTCACTAAACTAAAACAGTCTCCAGATCTCAGTCCAATACAGCATCTCCTGGATGTGGAGGAACAGGAGATTCACATCATTAATGTTCAGCTGATAAATCTGCAGCAACTGTGTGATAAAATCATGACAATATGGACCAGAATCTCTGAAGAATGTTTCCAGCATCTTGTTGAATCTCTGCCATGAAGAATTAAGGCAGTTCTGAAGGCGAAAGGTTACTAGCAAGGTGTACTTAATAAAGTGGCTGGTGTGTGTGTGTGTGTGTGTGTGTATATATAAATAATTTTTATTTGATATTTTTAATATAATTTTTACATTTTATTGTTAATGTTTTCACCAAAATGAATCATCTCTATCTTTTGGTTTTGGGATGAAATGTGACTTGAATCCTCGTCACGTGCATGTGTGTGTGATCTCGCCTGATCTCACAGTTTTCGTGTATTTCTCAGATCTACATGTGCATTACTGACACACACACTCTTCTGAGCTCATCTCCCCAGGGAGCTAGAGAGGGATGTTTCACTTCTAAAGCTCGGGATTTTCGAGCGTTACATCTCCTGTGTTTTGAAGGTGCCCACTCATGTTTTGAATCTCCTAAGAAATGCTTTTGAATTACACGGCCTTCCTCCTTATCTGCATAACTCACATTAGCGAGTCCAACAGGCTTAGACACAGAGCCTTTGTCTGACTCACGTGAGACACACATTACTGTGTTCAGCCAGTGTTAAAGTCAACATGAACCCGTTTGACTGCAATAATGTGATGTATTTCCCAGAGAAACAGGCAATGTCAGCTGAAAAGTTTACATTTAAGATTATGAACACAAACATTTCTACTTTGAATTTACCTCATCATTCATAACGAGACCAGTGTGCGTAAAGAAAGTAAATACTTCAGATGTTATCTGATTTTTTTTAAGCCATGAGGAATCCTAATATAACATGATCGCATTTATCAGGCAACTGTGGGCAAACACGATTTCATCTAAAGTGAGAATATCGATCAGCCGGACAGATGAAACACAATACAGTCAGAATCTGGGCGGCTTCCAGCAAAATGAAGAACAACTGATGAGCAAACTACAGGAGAGAGAGGAACAGAGTTGCAGAAACATGAGTGTTTCAAGCACAGCCCTGTTGTGTGTTCTTGTGTTACAACAACTAACTTTAGCACTCGGGTTTCCTTCAAAATATGTGTCCGAATCCACTTTTGCTAGTTCTCTTAATGAGTAATGGGTGTGTTTTGGGCGTAATGTGCAATCAGAGTCTCATCTCCCATTCCCTTTAAAAGCCAGTTGCACTCGAGACATGGCTAATTCGCTATTAACTTAACGGAATTTGCAAGCGGAGAAACTGTACGCTGCTCGTGCGCGAGGTTAAAGCGCAAGCAGACCATCTACGGGTCAAAGTGTACGCGCGTTGTGGACCCGCCTATAGGCGCATATTACTAACGCGCTCTTTAAATAAAAAAAGTCTAATTCAGTTCCTCAAAATAGCAACGCGCCATTAATACACCAGAACACACACTCGTTCTCAGACAAGCAGCACAAATGGGTGCAAATGCATTTGCTATTTAAACAATGTGCCGCAGGACATGAAAATGAAAACTGCGTCGGGCTGAAACTAGCAAAACACACTTGCGTCGCGCCTAGCGCCTCAATCTGGTTCATCTCAGACTGGTTTCTTGATCATGACGATGAGTTCACTAAACTCAAACGGCCTCCACAGTCCACAGGTTTCCTTCAAAATATGCATGTGTCAGTAAACCAAATGTGTTCAAGGGTTCTTTTATTGTCATTTCATACACACTTTTACATGAAGGAACGAAACTAATTTGACACCAGATAAAAACATTAACCAATAAAAGCATTAGAAACTAGGGTGTGTGTCTAAACAGCTTCATCAATAAATAGCATAATAGCAATAAAAAACTAGAATAGACAATGCGAGAATAAAAATAGTGCAATATCTTGTGTTTACGACAACGAACTTCAGCACAAATGCATGCGTCAATAAACCAAATGTGTTATTGTTCAGGTCGCTGCAGTTAACAGTTCAACTAACTTTAAATAACTTGCTCAGAAAGATGCATGCAACACACACACTACCGGTCAAAAGTGTGGATTCATTTAGATTTCTAAATGCTTCTGAAAAAATATTATTATTCTAATACAGTAAAAATAGTGAAATATTATTATAATTTAGAATAACTGTTTTCTATGTGAATATATAGTGAAGTGTAATTTATTCCTGTGATCAAAGCTGAATTTCCAGCATCATTACTCCAGTCTTCAGTGTCACATGATCCTTCAGAAATCAGTATAATATGATGATCTGATGATCAAGAAACATTTATGATTATTATCAGTGTTGAACACAGTTGTGGAAACTGTGATACATTTAATGTTTCAGGATTCTTTGATGAACAGAAATGCATTTATTTGAAATTAAACATTATAAATGTCTTTGCTGCCACTTTTGATCAATTTGATGCGTTCTTGATGGATAAAAGTATTAATGTCTTGTATTAATTCCTTACTCGCACACATATGAATATTGCTGTAAACATGAATTCTCTCTCAGATTCCTCTCTCACACAAGCGCACTCATCCCTCTGATCTCTCCTCCTCCTCCATCCCTCTGTTATCCTGCACTCCTCCGCTGATCCTGTTTTCTCTCCTCTGGGTTTTTTCCCTCCTGTCGATTTTTACGTACTTGAACTGAATCAGCATCAATGATACGAGCGTCTGAAACCTTCCTCTGATACTTAGTAGATTGAGTTCCCTCTCTCCTTTCCTTCATCCCTCCTTTAATATCTTATCTCCCTATCTATCTATCTATCTATCTATCTATCTATCTATCATATATCTATCTATCTATCTATCTATCTATCATATATCTATCTATCTATCTATCTATCATATATCTATCTATCTATCTATCTATCTATCTATCATATATCTATCTATCTTTCATTCTTTCATTCTATCTGTCTGTCTGAATTGTTTTGAATTTTAAATGATTGCAATTTGTTTCATGGCATTTTTTTTTGAAGAAAATTTGAATCAAAGTTGATACCATAACCAGGACCTCCAGTGATTCTCCTGATCTGTGAAAGAGTTAAGGTGTGTGTGTGTGTGTGTGTGTTTCAGCTCTGTTTAACCTGATCCCGGTGGGTTTGCGGGTCGTGGCGATTCAGGGTGTGAAGGCTGGACTCTACGTAGCCATGAACGGAGAGGGTTTCCTTTACTCCTCGGTAAGAAAACACTCCTCACATCTGTGTGTGTGTGTGTGTGTCATGTGTTGTTTTATCTGAAATTCACATTTTTCATGTGATTATACAATCTGTTTTGTTTCTTTTCTCTGTAGCGTTTGTCGGGGTATGTACTATTATGCAATATTGGTGTAGTGTGTGTGTGTGTGTGTGTGTGTGTGTATCTTGTTGCGTGTTTGTGAGTGTGTGTGTGTGTGTGTGTGTGTGTGTGTGTGTATCTTGTTGCGTGTTTGTGAGTGTGTGTGTGTGTGTGTGTGTGTGTGTGTGTGTATCTTGTTGTGTGTTTGTAAGCGAGTGTCTGTGTGTGTGTGGATCTGTGTTTTTAAGTGAGTGTGTGTATCTTTTTGTGTGTTTGTAAGTGAGTGAGTGTATGTGTGTATATCTTGTGTGTTTGTAAGCGAGTGTGTGTGTGAGTGTATCTTGTTGCGTGTGTGTGTGTGTGTGTATCTTGTGTGTTTGTGAGTGTCTGTGTGTGTTGTGTATCTTGTGTGTTTTTAAGTGAGTTGTGTGTGTGTATCTTGTTGCGTGTTTGTGAGTGTGTGTATCTTGTTGTGTGTTTGTAAGCGAGTGAGTGTGTGTGTGTGTGTGTGTGTATCTTCTGTGTTTTTAAGTGAGTGTGTGTGTATCTTGTTGTGTGTTTGTAAGTGAGTGTGTTTTGGAAAGCAGGACAGACTGTTATTGTGTTACGGTTGTGGTGTTGTGTGTTTCGGTGTGTGTCCTTATGCAGTGTGTAATATTCTGTGTGTTAATATTGTGTGTGAGGTTTACTGGATTTACTGCAGGTCAGAGATACCGTTCGCATCACAACAAATAACGTCTTGTTTACACGTGTAAATATAGACAGAAGTAATATGCTATTGCTATCGTACTATATTTAAGACATCTGCACTGGTGATCAGAGTCAGCGACAACAAACAAGGTCGACCAATTCACAAAAAATTTACTGGAATGCACAGTTTAAAAAAATAAATAAATAGTGAAAGCAAGAACTGATAAAAAGAAGGGATGCACGATATATCGTCCACCATATCGGTATCGGCCGATATATGTTCATTTTTAATGTTATCGATATCGGCCCGATAAGAACATTTGGCTGATATATTAAAGCCGATAAATAGGTGTGTTTCCATTACAGATTTGCGGAAAACTTTTGCAATTTTTTTTCTAAATGTCGACAAAAAGCTATTGCGAAATGACGGCGTTTCCATTAACCGATGTTATGCGACTAAAATTTATTTTTTTCCTGTCGCGATCAGTAAAATCATTCCAAAAATCATGGCGACGGATGTAGGTAGGTTTATGTTCTATATCCCAGCCACTGCACTGGCCATTATTATTAATGGAAGGAGACGTGTGTGTGTTATCCAAGCATTAATGGTGAGGAACGACCCTTATACTTGTGAGCGGCACATATGAGGAGTTTCTGGGTGTTTCTCCCTCATTTCTGCTTCGAGGTCTTGATTGTTAGCCTAGAAATCTAGACGCACCCTAGCGGCAGCAAAATGTATTTCGCAGCCAGGGGGGTCTAGCAACTCTCAATAGACCTTCTAGCTGCAAAAACCTAAATTGGGTCAGGCCAATCACGTCGTGTATAGAGTAGGCGGGGGCGGGCTTAACATATGACGACAGAGTTGCGACGGCTGCCACTTGAAAACAAAGAATGGCGGCTGCTGATGGAGAACAACGGTCTTTCGAATCGGCTTTGGCCGCGACTCTGGAGGACTTGGAGTTAAGTTTTTCTTTGAGAAAAGTCCATTATTCCTGTAATTCTTCTGTCTTATATGAATTTAATAAAGAGCTCTGTCTCGTATTCTGTCCAAACACACCGCGTCATCTACGTCAGGTGACTGTAAATGAGCAAAAACTGTTTCCATTGCAGTTTTGCGAAATATTTCTTTTTCGAACCGCCTGAAAAGCACCTCATGCGAGCGGAAAAACTTGTTTGCGATAAATGGGAGTTTTTGCGAAATTGACGTGTTTCCATTGGACGTATTTTCAATTCGCAATTTCAATTTGCGCAATTTGAAGGGTAATGGAAACGCGGCTAATAATGTATTATTTCCTCCAGCTGAGACTCTTCAGATGCGCACTGTTCAACATGATGGTTTTCAGTTGCTTGAAATATGATTGGAATCACTTCAAAAAAGGAAAATACAGTTCAGTGCAAAATCATCTGTCATTTACTCAACATAACATTATAATAAGAACATCATTATAATTGTGTGTTTGGGACGTGGATTTTAATAATTTTAAATCTTTAATTTTAAAGAGTTTTGTTTTTGTAATCAGGCTCTCAGAAATTATATAAAAATTTGGATTTAGATTTATCGGCCAATATATCGGTTATCGTATCGGCCAAAATTTTTATATCTGTGCATCCCTAATAAAAATGTGTACTTTGAATGCAGTGTGAGTTGCTTTGGATAAAAGATGCATAAATAATAAAATAAAATAGACTTTAAATAGAAAATAGAATATTTTTTTTTCATATATTTTATTGGATACAGCGTTCAAACAATATTTGCAACATAATACAATATAAGTCTCCATTTTGTGTTTTCAGAATGAACAGTTCTTCAAAACAAATGTCTTTTTGTAGTTTGAAAATATAATTTTTTTAGGAGATTTTAGTTCTGTAGTATCAAGTATCACTCTTGTACTACTGTATCCTTCACAGAGAGGGCAATCCCAGAATGCATTGCGTCGAGCTTAGTGGGGGCATAAAAGATGAAAGGATAGAGGAATTATAAATGTGTTTCGTTCTGTACTAAATACATTGACGATGAAGGTTTTAGCTCGGTTGCGTCTTCATCTTTGGACAGTTTGTTTTTGTAGCGAGACTCGTGTGCTGTCGAGCTTTTACGTTTCTGGATGTGTTCAGTGCAAGTTAAAGAAAGATTTTAACACTAGCTTTCTCTGATGTAGTTTAACAGCGAGAACGTTCTGGAAGCGACAGTCATGTGACGGAGAGAGAGAGAGAGAGAGAGAGAGAGAGAGAGAGAGTGTCTCTGCTCCTGTCTACATTCATAATTCACAGACTTGTGCTATTAAAGTTTGAAGGATAAGTGTAGCCCCTGAACTACACTGATTCACAAAGAAAGAAATATGAAACAGTGTTTTACACACACACACACACACACATGTTCGTCTCTGCTCTGGGCTTTACGTCTTTAAAATGGCATTTAAAATCTCCATTGCGAAACACTTTGAGCCCCATCCAGATCCACTTCGACACACACAAATTCAAATGGCGGTTCTGCACATTTTTAGTTTGTTTAATGAATAATTCAGGTAATTTCATGATGCTTTCAGAAATTAGAGTCTTGCCCTCTCTTTACACAGAATATTTTTTTTCAACGTCAGCACGAAATTTGGGAAAAAGCATAATTATACCCGAGTGGGATTTCAAGTTCGTTCATAATAAATTGTAATAATTCTGCTTAAGTCTTAAATCGCAAATGCAAATTGACACAAAACACAAATTCACTCTCATCATGCAAAAATGTTCAATTTCTGTATATATACTTAAGATATATATATGT
>NC_139972.1:5235000-5237500 GCF_963993115.1 Abramis brama
TGTTTGGACCGCACTGTATTATAGAGTTCGTTCAACCAAAAGTGAAAATCTAATCACCACTTTCAAGGCCCAGAAAGGTAGTAAAGACATTGTTAAAATAGTCCATGTGACTCCAGTGATTCAACCTTAATGTTATGAAGCGACGAGAATACTTTTTGTGTGCAACAAGCAAACACTGCTGTTTACTAATGATGTTGTGTGTGTGTGTTCCCCTGTCTCAGTGTGTATGTATAAGGAGCCGTCGCTGCATGACATTGATGAGAAGCAGCGGTCCAGGAAAAACTCAGGAACTCCCACTATGGGCACCAGGAAAGAGTTAAACCAGGACTCTACCGATCATGAAGGCTCATAGCCACACACACACACACACACACACACACACACTGACCTGTAAATGTACACACACACACACGCACTCACACACACACACGGTGACCCCTGGAGCTGAATGCTTTCTTACACCCCAACAAACAACAGCATTTTCAGCATCGACAAACATCAAGCGAAACAAAAAATTAATGAAGTAATGTAAAAAAAAATCAACGCTGAATTCTTGCTTGTGAGAATATTTTAGGAGTATCTGAAAATCAGGACATGATTTTACATTTTATGCAAGAGTCTGTTGGCGGGAGGGTGCTTCTTTCGGGAGTCTGAGCTTTAAGCCATGTTCGATTGATCACACGTTGATTTATGAATGCCAAAAGCACTTTCACTCACTGCTATACGTCGCTCACCTCATCAATATTGAATGTTCGCATCGATTGTGTCCTCCAATAATTGCCCTGTTTATTTTTATTTTTAATTCTGAGTGGGAGGGGCTTGTGAATTCTGCTCTCTGATTGGCTAAAGTGGGAAGGGTTCAGGAAGTGCTCTGCTGATAGGCGCTGACAGTCAAAATCCACTGCTTCATCTCATTCCACTGTATGAAATGTGTTAAAGGATCATATTCTACACTTCTGTAGCATTTTACATCATAACCCCCTCTTATAATCATAACATAATAACTTTCTGACCTTTCAAATGAAAGACTCGCTACTGTACCTTTAAGACTTCTATATGTTCAATGAACTGTTATGATTGGTTCACATTCATAATGGCGTTTATTAGGGCGTCGCTGGATGCCGAACGGGTGTGGCGGTGATATGCTAATGAGCGCATGATGTCATGTGACCAGTAGGTGGCGTAGTTGAATGTTACGGATATCTACAGACCACATCACACTCTTTTTTTTCAAAAGAAAACATTCGGAATGTACTTAAGATTCAAGCGGTGATGTCATGAGGGGCGATGATGTCACGAAGGAACTGACGGAACTCTGCGTTCCGCAAACGGAATCTTCCGCTCTCTCTCGCTTCACCACAGGCCTCCTGTTTTAAACCTTCCTCTCCGAGAGATCGGGGGGGGTTTTTATCCTGCCAAAAGCACAGACTGCCCTCTGAGTAACAAAACTGGACTAAACCACTTTAAACCGCTTTCTGTTCAGCCGAGAATACACTGCCCCGGCCTTCCTCCGCTCAGCGTTTCGCTCACTCGCTCCTCGTCAGCTGTGTTCGGACTGGAGAACTAGCGTGCTGTTTGCCGCGCGGTATATACTGAATACTGCCGTGTGTATATTTTAAGAAGAACGGTGCAATGGTTAACGTTTCAAACAGTAGTGCACTACATTTTTGTCACTATGTTGCATGTGTAAATCAGCAGGCGGCGAGTTGCCGTCACTGAAATAAATAAAGTTGTTTTGCATGTTTAATCCAATTTTTGTATCCAATCATTTAAAAAAAAAGTGTAGTTCACTGGAAATGAAAGGTTCGGTGCATTGCATTGTGGGATAGTGTCCTGCGTAACATCCTGCGACAGTGACACTGTTATTGAACTCAATTTCGCAACATTATTTTCCTGTTTATTACTGTGAAGCTGCTTGGAAAACAATCTGTATTGTATATAAATGTCGCGTAGCTTTAGGACAGCGTCTCATACTATATACTGCGGAGATTAGCATGCTGGAACGCCATTCTGAACACAGCCACGAGGACACTGTCGCTCAGCATGCTTCTGATTGGTCGCTCGAGTCCAGGTTCCTCCCCCTTTAAATGTGATCTGCCTGTTGATTGGTCAGATCCCGTCTGTCGTTGGGTTTCTGAGACGTCTTCCATTAGTGGAGCTGCACCAGCATCTACAAGGGGTGGGGTCAAAGGTCAGGGTCCCGTTAGCGCTGCGAAGGGTTAATGATGAGTGACCTTGTGTTTGCTGATGTTTGCACCTTAATTCTGAACACGTTCATGTTCATTATGTAAAGAGATCTGAATAAAGCATTAAAGCTGCCACAGGAGGAAAATATCATTTAAAAATAAAAAAAGATTAAACCCTGGTGTGATGTCAGCTTTCCTTCTGCCGTCAGCACAAGTGCTTCTTGTGTGTTATAATTTTGATTGCGTGCAAATGTTTTTATCAGTCGTCATCTGGGAAAAATCCATGGGAAAAGTTATGACACAGTTATGAATTT
>NC_139972.1:5242500-5277500 GCF_963993115.1 Abramis brama
TCTGTCTGTCTGTCTGTCTATCTATCTATCTATCTATCTATCTATCTGTCTATCTATCATCTGTCTATCTATATATCTATCCTTCTATCTATCTGTTTATCTGTCTATCTACCTATATCTGTCTATCCATCTATCTGTCTGTCTGTCTGTCTGTCTGTCTAATTGACTCCACATTTGTAATGGTAGTGTACTTTAACTACTTATGTTTCAAGGCAATTCATATATTTCACTTCCACAATTTATTTTTTAATAAAAAAAGTTAATAGTTTTTGTAAAGTACTTTGGTTGAGTGCTATAAAATAATAATTTTAGTTAACTTAAAATTGCAGTGTTTGGTCCAGAAATGAGATTGGAGTGTGTAGGTGATTTGAGTTGGTTAAGAAATCATGCCGAATGGTGTCGTAACAGTGTGACTAATCAGTCTCTCATCCTGAAGGAGAAATCATTATAAAAGCAGATTTACAGAGAGGCTTTAGATGAAGCCTTTCTTCTCCTCAACACCACAGGGTTTAAAGGCTGATGTGTTCGACTTGACGATGCTAGAAATGCATTTAAATCCTCTCACATAGAGCTAAAATTAGTCTATTCTGAAAGAGCTAATGACAGATGTTTGCATGAAACACTTAAAGCAAATCTTCTCTCGAGGATTCCTGGAGAGACACACACGCATCACCTGAGTTTATATGAAGCAAATGTTTTCACATGCCAGTGTGCAGGTGCTAGAGATGTCATTTTCAGTTTTTTCCCATGCTATAAACCTGTTATGTATTATAAATTGTTATTTATGTGACAAATATTTGGTAACACTATATTTTGTATTGTGCATAATTTACTCGTAACTAGTTTAATCTGATTTATAGGCTATTTTATGCTGTTAAACGGCGCCCCCTGCTGGTGATCTCCTGACGGCGCAGTGATGCCGCAGTGAAGCGTGCGCGCGCCAGGCGCGTTCACATGCACGTTTGCCAATTCTATAAACAAAAATCCCGTCACATCAGTCTGAGGATGAAGAGCAAGGTCACCCTCTCGCTTATGGTTTATAACTCGTCAGGGTTTTGCGCGTTAAAAGGATTAACCGCGAGGTAAAAGTGCCTGTGAATGTGCCCGCGCAGCAGATATAGTGCTGACTCAGCGCGCGCGCAAAGTAGGGGGCGCGCGTGAGGATCAGCTGTCTCACATCAGCGGGTTTAGGTTGGAGACTCACATCAGCCGGTAGATGGCAGTGTTACACAACCAAACAAAACAAGCAACACAACATCAGAGAGTGAACTAAACCAGGAACAGACTGGAGAATAGAATGGAATAGAATGTGATGGGACAAGATGGAATGGAATGGAATGGAATAGTGCTGTCAAATCGATTAATCGTGATTAATTGCATCTAACATAAAAGTTTGTTTTTATATAATATATGTGTGTATGTATTTGTATATGTATATGTATGTGTGTTTGTGTATGTATATATATATATACATACATACATACATATATACATACATGCATAGATACACAAATATTATATTATTACACAAATATTATATGATTAATCGATTTGACAGCACTAAATATAATAGAATGGAATAGAATGAAATGGAATGGAATAGGATAAATATAATAATATACACTCACCTAAAGGATTATTAGGAACACCTGTTCAATTTCTCATTAATGCAATTATCTAATCAACCAATCACATGGCAGTTGCTTCAATGCATTTAGGGGTGTGGTCCTGGTCAAGACAATCTCCTGAACTCCAAACTGAATGTCAGAATGGGAAAGAAAGGTGATTTAAGCAATTTTGAGCGTGGCATGGTTGTTGGTGCCAGACGGGCCGGTCTGAGTATTTTACAATCTGCTCAGTTACTGGGATTTTCACGCACAACCATTTCTAGGGTTTACAAAGAATGGTGTGAAAAGGGAAAAACATCCAGTATGCGGCAGTCCTGTGGGCGAAAATGCCTTGTTGATGCTAGAGGTCAGAGGAGAATGGGCCGACTGATTCAAGCTGATAGAAGAGCAACTTTGACTGAAATAACCACTCGTTACAACCGAGGTATGCAGCAAAGCATTTGTGAAGCCACAACACGCACAACCTTGAGGCGGATGGGCTACAACAGCAGAAGACCCCACCGGGTACCACTCATCTCCACTACAAATAGGAAAAAGAGGCTACAATTTGCACGAGCTCACCAAAATTGGACAGTTGAAGACTGGAAAAATGTTGCCTGGTCTGATGAGTCTCGATTTCTGTTGAGACATTCAGATGGTAGAGTCAGAATTTGGCGTAAACCGAATTAGAACATGGATCCATCATGCCTTGTTACCACTGTGCAGGCTGGTGGTGGTGGTGTAATGGTGTGGGGGTTGTTTTCTTGGCACACTTTAGGCCCCTTAGTGCCAATTGGGCATCGTTTAAATGCCACGGCCTACCTGAGCATTGTTTCTGACCATGTCCATCCCTTTATGACCACCATGTACCCATCCTCTGATGGCTACTTCCAGCAGGATAATGCACCATGTCACAAAGCTCGAATCATTTCAAATTGGTTTCTTGAACATGACAATGAGTTCACTGTACTAAAATGGCCCCCACAGTCACCAGATCTCAACCCAATAGAGCATCTTTGGGATGTGGTGGAACGGGAGCTTCGTGCCCTGGATGTGCATCCCACAAATCTCCATCAACTGCAAGATGCTATCCTATCAATATGGGCCAACATTTCTAAAGAATGCTTTCAGCACCTTGTTGAATCAATGCCACGTAGAATTAAGGCAGTTCTGAAGGCGAAAGGGGGTCAAACACAGTATTAGTATGGTGTTCCTAATAATCCTTTAGGTGAGTGTATATACACATATATATTATATAAACACACACTTTGTTTTTAGATGCGATTAATTGATTTGACAGCACTAAATATAATGGAATTGAATAGAATAAAATGGAATAGAATAGAATGGAAAAGAATAAATATAATAATTTATATACACATTTTATATAAACAAACTGCTGTTAGATGTGATTAATTGATTTGACAGCCCTAAATATAATAGAATGGAATGGAACAGAATAGAATGGAATGGAATGGAATGGAATAAATGGAGTGGAATAGAAAAAAAGAATAGAATAGAATGCATATTTTGTGTTAATGCTTTAAATAGAATGTTTGCCAAATGCATACATTTAAATAAAATATCATTGCAATATGCTCCACAAAGCAGAAAAATACAAATGATTTAGACGTGAACAGTTTGTTGAGTGTGTCAGATCCGCCGAGGAATCGCTGTGGTGTTTATTTAAAATGAAAGTCTGAATATTCTCCAGCACATAAACACTCATAAACAGTGTTAATTAAAGTTCCAGCAGACACCGGGAAACGCATGAGTCAGGGAGGGAGTGGATGTTAATATCGATAAAATAAACCGGACTGGGTTTGATTTACAAATGCGATGCAGATCCATAACTGTAAATCACGTGCACAAACATTATAACTAGTGTATCACAGGACTCTCTCATTCACACATACACAACCACGCACTGACGAACACTTCTAAATCACACATCTGACACACACACACACACACACACTATATATATATCTGAGCAAACCTCACACACAATAACACACACTATATATCTGAGCAAACCACAAAGATTTCACACACACATGATGAATATGCAATGACAGCCATTTCAAAACAAACAACAGTCTGAGATGAATGAGCTGCGTATACTGTAGAATACAATAGAATAGAACAGAATAGAATAGAATACGATAGAATAGAATAGAACAGAATAGAATACAATAGAATAGAACAGAATAGAATACGATAGAATATAATAGAATACAATAGAATAGAAAAGAACAGAGTAGAATACAATAGAATAGAACAGAATAGAATATGATAGAATACAATAGAATAGAACAGAATAGAATACAATAGAATAGAATACAATAGAATACAATAGAAAAGAACAGAGTAGAATACAATAGAATAGAACAGAATAGAATACGATAGAATAGAATAGAATAGAATAGAACAGAATACAATACAATAGAATAGAACAGAATAGAATATGATAGAACAGAATAGAATATGATAGAATAGAATACAATAGAATAGAACAGAATAGAATTGAGAATTTACTTTCTCAATGGAACCTTTAGTAAAATCAGATGCAAATGCAGATATTGAGTAGATTTATTCATTAAAACATGACATTTCTTTGTTCTTTTTTCTTTTCTTTTCTTTTTTACAGATTATTATAGCATTATACAGATCCTCAAGCAGCACAAATAGTGGGATAATAATAATTATAAATAAAAATTATACATGAAATATTCATTATACAGATCCTGAAACAGCAGAAATACTGGGATAATGATAATAATAAACAAAAATGATACACAAAATATTCATTATACAGACCCTCAAACAGCAAAAAAGTAATAATAATAATAAACAAAAACGATAGACAAAATATTCATTAGGCCTATACAGAACATGAAACACCAAAAATATTGGTAATAATAATAATAGCTAATAAACAAAAATGTAAATATAAATATAAATTAGCATATATCCCCAAGCAGCAAAAAAGTGATAATAATTAGGCTAATAAATAAATAAAAACGATACCATCGAAAACTTTAAATATTTAATATATAGGCTATATAGCCTATGTGTGTGTGTACTAAAAGTGATCTATGAGCTGATCTTCTAAGATGCTGCTCTTCAGTTTTGTGCAACATCAACACGTGCACTGAGGCGCGTGCGCGCTTTGGTGATTTTTGTGGCAATTCCTCTAGTCGCGTCGCGTTGCGTTGCGCGGCGAGTGTTTGACGCGAGTTGTGAGAGATTGTGCAAACGCGTGGGATTTCAGTAGGAGGAGCCGGAATCGACACGATCTGATGCCACAGTAGATCGACGTGCTTGTTTCCGTTCATATGGAGAAACACGGAAGCGTTCGTCGCGCGCTGAAGCGTCAGAAACACCGCGTTAAAAAGGACACAAACAGCAGCGGAGAACGAGAATGCAGGTTCACGGTTTGTGTGTTTATTCTCTTATTCCTGAAGCTTTATTGACTGGCGAGTGTGTGTGTTCACATGCTGTGATTACACCATCTGAACACTTCCTCCTCTCTCTCTCTCTAGTGTGTGTGTGTGTGTGTGTGTGTGTGTCACTGACAGAAAAGTGTCTTTAATAGCATGGTACTGCCAGCGTTTGGTACTACAGTAACCTCATGCTATTCTCTGAAGAACTTTGAGTCTTGTGTAAATGTTGCTGATTATCCCGTGAGATGATGAGCTACGACAGCAAAATGCATGATGATAAAAATATATATATTTATTTTTTATTGCAACACAATTTGTGTGAACAACATCTCTGATAGAAGGCTTTTTGATTATATATACATACACATATATAGTGTATATACAGTACAAATATATAAATATATTATTTACATAATAGCCTATAGAAGTATTATATATAGGCTATATATATATATATATATATATATATATATATATATATATATATAAATATGGCAATATATAGCCTACAAATAAAAATATATAAATATTTATATCTATCTATATATATAATATTTATATTATATAATCACAGTATATATATATAAATACAAATATATACAAAAAAAATATTTATTATGTAGACCTACATGTATAGATATATTACATTTAATATATATATATATATATATATATATATATATATATATATTGTTCTATATATGTAAATAATACATATTTTTTATATATTTTTATTTATATAAGTTGTCATTTTACTGTATATATATACACATATACACAAAATAGTCCAATTAATCTCACAATTGGACAGGTGATGTGTATATATATACAGTAAAATGACAACTTATATAAATAAAAATATATAAAAAATATGTATTATTTACATATATAGAACTATATATATATATATATATATATATATATATATATATTATACACACACATTAAAAATATAACAAAGTATAGGCCTATAAAATATATACAAATAATTATTTACATGTAGGCTATAGAAGTATTATATAGCTATTCATTTAAAATATAATATGTATATAAAAATATATATAAATAATATCACTCTTGCAAATGTGTTTGATAAACAAAGACATTTATGGAAAGGCCTACACTGTTAAATAAATAGTTACTCAAAATAAGCTCTTCATTAAAGGGCACCTCATAACACACTGGCCTTTCGTTTAACAGTTACTGAACATCTATTGATTTAATAACCTTCAACAAGCATAAACAAGTCTGGTCTCAAAATAATAACTTGAAAAGGCGTGGCATGTTAAATCAAACTACCTTTAAAATGAGCTCCTGTCAGTGGAAAATATCATTTGCATTATAATAATGATAAACCGGTGTTGAGGAGAGCGGTTTGCTGCAGTTGCTCCTCAGAGTAGCGTGTTATATGTGATGGCATCATGTGATATATATATAGATTACCGGTTTCCTCTGTTACTAGAGCCGTAATCATCTTTGACTTCCTCTCGTGCGTTACGAGCGCGCGCGTTCATCACACCTGAGCGAGCGCTCGTCATTCCAGGTGAGATGGATGTGAGGACGGCGCTCGAGCGCATCGCGTTGATTGGATGAGAGTCCCGCCGGTTTGCCTTAACGATTTACGGTGTCGCGCAGAGGGACCCGTTAAATCATCCGAGAGAGAGAGAGAGAGAGAGAGAGGTGGTGTAGTGGGTTAGAGAGAGAGAGAGAGAGAGAGAGGTGGTGTAGTGGGTTAGAGAGAGAGAGGGAGAGAGGATCGGTGTTTGTGTGTCTGTTCTGGTCTAAGTTTGTGGTTCTGTTGCAGTGAACCGGACTGACGAGAAGAACCGGACCTGCGAACATGTGAGTAAAGCAGTTTAACATCATTATGCATATTAGAATAAACATAGACCAGTTAGTAAGAGTAAAACCCTGACATTTAATCATTTGTCCTTATTTGTACCTTATTTGCAGACTTTACTAATTCTTCTTTCTGAGTGTAATCTAACCTAAGCCTTTCCTCGCCGTGTCGACAGACTGATGTGTGTTTGAGGTGTTTTGGGTGTGTGTTTCTCGGTACAGTGATGTGTCTAACTGTCGTTTACTGTGTATGTTGATAGACTTGTTTCTCCGGTCCAGCCTCTGGACTGTGTCGGCGTCAATCACTCCCATATAATCTGATCTTGTGCTGCGGGATCATGTGAGTAGAACCGTTAGGACCCGTTTAACATCACACTTGAGCTAATGGTAAATTAATGCTTGTATATGTGAAATGTTTTAAATATATATATATAGAGAGAGAGAGAGAGAGAGAGAGAGTTTAGAAAATGTGGTTTTATGATACTAAAATCCATTGGCTATTTATAATCTTGCTGTGACTCTAGATCAATTTATGTTTATCACTGTTCAAATAAAATGAGTTATAAATAGTTTACAATAGAGTGCATTAGTCCACGTTTTCAGTGGCGCTGGTTCCAGAGGTATTTTTTCCATTCATTTCTCTCATAGTAGGGAAGTCTTCATTAAAGAGTCATAAGCCATGAATCAAGCCAATCAGATACGAGGTGAATCATAATTCATAACGTTACAAACTTTGATTTGAAGCAAAAACAAAACAAAACAAAAAACCAAAAAAAAAAAAAACGGAAAAAAAGACAGATACGAGGCTGTGAACCTAACGGCTTTAGTGAGGGAAAGAACTACAATCCCATAATGCTTTGCGAACAGCGTAATCGGGTTAAAAACGATTAAAAATATAAAACTACCCATTTAAAAATGTGGTTATATATATATATATAATATGTCAAAGTATATATAAATACAAATATATACAAATATTTATTTTTTACATATAAAGAAGTATTATATATATAGCAAAAATATGACACAAAACAAATAAAAATATAAAAATATATTTATTTACATGTATAGATATATTACATTTTATATGTATATGTGTATATATATATATATAGTAAAATATGACAAAATTTATATAAATAAATAAAAAATATTTACATATATTGAAGTGTATATATATATACCGGTGTATATATATATATATATATATATATATATATATATATATATACACATTAAAAATATAACACAATATAGGCCTATAAAATAAAACATATATACAGATAATTATTATTTACATGTAGGCTATAGAAGTATTATATAGCTATTCATTTAAAATATAATATGTATATAAAAATATATATAGATAATATCACACAATTCTTGCAAATATGTTTGATATACAAAGACATTTATGGAAAGGCCTACATCGTTAAATAAATAGTTACTCAAAATAAGCTCTTCAGAAAAGGGCACCACGCTTTTGACTATAATTGGATTATAATTTTTGATTAAAATGGATAATAATTTTTTTCAAAGTTTATTGTAAAATATGCATATAAATTCAAATATTTAAGTATTTTGAGAACATAGACTCGATTACTCGCAACGCTTCACTGGAGTGGGCGGAGCTAACGAGATCTTTTGGCAAGTTTTGCTTGTTTCAACTCTGATTGGTGGAATTTTCTGTACAGCATTATGGGTAATGTAGTTTTTCACCACACATTCCACTGTTAAACACGATTGTTTTAAAACTAAGCTGAAATAATGTGGGCTGACGCCATCAACAGAAGCAAATACCATCGATTAACAACCTCGTAGCTCACAGTAAAGCTGACTTTAAAGGTTTATAAGTTATTGTAAAAAAATCCGTTTCCTTCTGGAGAAAATGAATGGAGTTTTTACTTCCGGAACCCGACTGTTGCGCTCTATTGATATATATATATATATATATATATATATATATATATATATATATATATATATATATATATATATATATCATACTTTATTTCAGTTAAAGGTGGGGTATGTAATTCTCTTTTTTGGCCATTTTTTCAAAATCACTTGAAATCCTATTCCTAACCCACTTACAGCCACTGAGTTAAAAGCACTGAAATAAAAATTAAGCAATTTAATCATCTGTGGAACGGGCAGGACTCGAAAAACTCCAGCCAATCATTTCCAAGACCACCTAGAATCATTGGACAGTAAGTGTGTCAATCAAACGGTCGTACCATACCCCCCTCCCCCCATCCATGTCCATGTTCTTTGAATGGGTGGAGTCAAAGGAAAGAAGGTAGGACCATTTGAGTTGTGTATTTTCAAAATCTGCCAGCCGTTTTGCAAATCACATACCCCACCTTTAACATTTGTTTTATTCGAAGTAACACACTATTTATGATTTTAATTTTAATGAACTTAAATTATCCTGTGATGTATGCACAGTTATGTGTGTGTGTGTGTGCGTGGGTGTCTGATTTTGCTGTCATTGTGAAGAGCAAATATGCAATTATAGTGAGATGTACCTTGATGAACATAATGAGCTTTATACTGTATAAAAGCGATGGAAGTGAATAGGAAATGAAACCCCACCATGATACAAAATCAGACGTATGTGTGTGTGTTAGTTTGTGTGTGTGTATGTGTGAATGGGAAATTCCGACCATGATACAAAAACATACGTGTGTGAATGTGAGTGCGTGTTTGTGTGTGTGTATGTGTGTGTGTGTACGTATGTATGGGAAATTCCCACCATGATACAAAAACATACGTGTGTGTGTGAGTTTGTCTGTGTGTGTGTGTGTGAATGGGAAATTCCGACCATGATACAAAAACATACGTGTGTGAATGTGAGTGTGTGTGTGTACGTGTGTGTGTGTACGTGTGTGTGTGTGTGTATGTGTGTGTGTGTGTGTGTGTTCTCAGTTACATGACTAATTGAACTCTTTTACTCTACAACGATAGATTGATGGATTATTTGGCCGACTCTTGTGTTCCCTTGCGTTCCTCTCGTCGTGTGTGTGTGTGTGTGTGTGTGTGTCTGGACGAGACCGGCATCGATCACACATAATCCGATTAACCCCCAAAACAAATAATGAAGCGTTTCTGGAGCTTACCCTTTTAAGTAATTTAGAGATTCGTACAAACTTGTGCGAATCGATGAAGTGGGTTTTGAAAGATGAGTCTAATGAATTCCCATGATGCTCTAATTTCGCCCTAATGCATCTCAGCGAAATTAAAACGCACATTTGTGACGCTCAGAAAAGCAGGCTGGAGATTTTATCTGAATTGGAGCGTTTGGAGATGATGTAGTTATTTTGGACTCATCACACTAACTGCTCTAATTAGGTTTTCGATCATTTTATTGAGTCTCAGCTGAGACTCAGAGACTTCGGGTCTGTCTGCTGGTATGTGTGTGTGTGTGTGTGTGTGTGAGATGTGTTGTTTTACATCGTAAATAATATCTTCATCCAATCAAAACGGTTAAAAAACTCCACATTTGTACTTTTATAGATGTAATTTTATGGTATTTACAACAGAAGCACATTTACATTTATATAGAAGTCTTAAAGGCACAGTAGCATTTAAAGGTGAACTCATCATTTACTCACTTTCATCTCATTCCAAACCTGCATTCAGATATTTTGAATAATGTCAGGACTAGGGATGGGAACCGAGAACCGGTTCTTCTTCAGAACCGGTGCCCAGTGAATCAATTCCTTGGAACCGTTAACATGCCTGCTTAACGATTCCGCTTATCGGTTCCGCTCGTTCAAATGTGACACGACGTCACACACGTGCTGCGTTGTTTTGGTTCAGAATGTAGCAAACACTATGAGCAAACATGGCATCAAGGCAGAAGCGCTCTGACCGCGTCCTAACTACATGCGACGCGACGGCGCGACACGCGATAAAAAGTATCATTTTCCATGTTAATCAAAGTTTAACCAGCCGCGACACGCGACGATTCTATTTGAAACGGATCCTATTTTACTGCGACGTCGCGCTGGAACAACAATCTCAAAGTGTGGCAATGATAATATCAGGTACTATTTTTGTGCTTTATTTAATGTTAAAAGAGTGTATAATGTGACTGAATATCATTTAGTGCTCCAGCTTTGTAGCTGTAAAAACAACAATGGATAAGTCACATCAGATCTTGAAATTAAACAAATGGAAACAAAAACGTTAAAAATGTGAAGAAAACACGTGTATTATTTGACAAAGATTGTTTTAGTAACTCAATAGCCTAATCCAAATGAGCACTGTTAATATTCCAAAAGACACAAGCTCTTCCTAAACTGTTTTCAGTCTGTGTTTTTAGTTTTTATGGCACATAAATGGCAGTTTTTTTTTTTTTTTGTCCGGACCAATGAATGTGAAAATTATCAATTTCCTAATCCTAAGGCACTCTTCTTGATAATCTTTCAAGGCACACACTAGTGTGCTGTGGCATACTGGTTGAGAAACACTGCCCTAGGCTATAGGTCCCTGGACTTTACTTTGAGAAGTAGCTCACCTACTTTAAGGTTTGTTCTGAGGTTGCTACACATAATTTGTGTATACTCTGTGCTGTGTCTTCTGATCAGATATTAAAGCAAGTTAATACAAACAAATTTGTACTTATTCCCTCACCCAATAA
Source organism: Abramis brama (assembly GCF_963993115.1). Lineage (NCBI taxonomy): Eukaryota > Metazoa > Chordata > Actinopteri > Cypriniformes > Leuciscidae > Abramis > Abramis brama. The sequence continues at coordinate 5,254,038 of NC_139972.1, forward strand.
GAATCGATAAGAGAATCGATAAGGAATCGGATCGATAAGCAATATCGATAATGGAATCGGAATCGTTAAATTCTTATCAATTCCCATCCCTAGTCAGGAGTCAACAACTTTGGACCCCATTGATTTTCATTGCATGGACAAACAATAAGCACTTTTTAAAAATATATATATTTTCTGCATATGATATTAAGAGTGAATGCGTGCGTATTTTAAAGTAAAAATATTATTTGAAAATTGTTCAAATGGATTCCCTTACAATAAATTCTAGATTTTTTTTTTTAAATGATGTTTTATTCTTTTATTCTGTTAAATCATTTAAGGCTGCAAAATACCAGGAATTCAAAGTTGGAAACTTTCCGTGGGAATCAACAGGAAATAACTGTAAAATCTCCGCAAATGTTCCGGCCCTTTGCAACCCTAAGTATTATTTTATTTTAAACAGAATACTTTTTTAATTGTTGTTCCATAAAACCATATGATTACTTGCTTTTGCAATAGATTATTGCAATAGATATTTAATACTTTATTTAAATCTGTTATTATTTCCTCATTAATATTATGTATTGAAAGTCATTTTAAAGGCTATTCACTTAGTATGTGTGTGTGTGTGTGTGTGTGTGTGTGTGTGAATGAGTGAGTGTGTAAGTGTGCGAGTGAGTGAGTGTGTAAGTGAGTGTGTGCGTGTGTGTGAGTGATTGAGTGAGTGTGCGTGAGTGAGTGTGTGAGTGAGTGTGTGTGAGTGAGTGAGTGTGAGTGTGTTAGTGTGTTAGTGTGTGTGTGAGTGAGTGAGTGTGTGAGTGATTGTGTGTGTGAGTGTGTGTGTGTGTGTGTGTGTGTGTGTGTGTGTGTGTTTTTGAGTATGTGTGAGTGTGTGAGTGTGTGAGTGAGTGTGTGAGTGAGTGTGTGTGTGTGTGTGTGTGTGTGAGTGTGTGTGCGTGTGCGTGTGCGTGTGCGTGTGCGTGTGCGTGTGCGTGTGTGTGTGTTTTTGAGTATGTGTGTGTGAGTGAGTGTGTATAGTGTAAATATTATCTGATTAATCGTCAAAATAATCGTCCGGTTACTCGATTACCAAAATAATCGTTAGTCACAGCCTTAGATTAGTTAAAACGTTTCAAAATACAGCTGCAGTCAAATAGTTCATCATTGAAGATTTCTTAAAAACAGTGTTAATATATCGTCTCGTCTCGTGAGCTTAAGTGTAGCGTCACACCCCCAACCATTACTAAATGCTCATGAATACCCAACCCCCCCTCCTCCAAACACCCCCGCCTAAAGTTCAAGACATGGTAATAAATGCATGATATGAGGCCATTAATAAATCATTAAGTTAAAGGCTTTTTTAACCCACTGATTATGAATCATTGTGTGTGAAACCATTATAATTTTTTATCGTTGGGATTGTGAATTATTTCTTATTGGGCTCAGAGTTTGGCTTTGACTCAGAGATGTCGGTAGGTGTGTGTGTGTGTGTGTGTGTGTTTGTGTTGTGCCATTACAGGCCAGTGATGTATACTGCCAGGTTGACAGTGAAGAGACGGTTGCTGTCTAACATCATCCATCTCCCTCTCTCTCTCTCTCTCTCCCTCTCTCTCTCTCTCTCTCTCTCTCTCCCTCTCTCTCTCTCTCTCTCTCTCTCTCTCTCTCTCTCTCTCTCTCTCTCTCTCTGTCTCAGTCTGTCTCTCCTGGCACAGGATCGTTCATTCATTCAAGGGCGCAGGGTTTGTTTTTAACAATTTAAATTCAATCAAGCTGCTGCTCCGTATGTTCATGTGCGGCGTTACGGTTACAGTCGATCATTCCTGCCCGTTTAGAAACGGCATTTTAGCCAGTAATTATTCGTCTTCGTTTGTACACCAAATAAAAGCATCTAAATAATAATCTGCAGTTTGTGCACAGCTTTTGTTTATCTTAAATGCATGCATTTTAAATATGCATTTAAATATGTTTCGATTGCTCTTTTGAGCTGTATGAGCTTGATTCATTATATATGAATATATGAATGAATCACTTGATTCATTGAATCTGACTCTGAATGATTCATTCATCATGTTCTGTTTCCTGATTCGCTGATCCGGTTGCTGATTTCTACAACTGTACAACTTTAAATTTGCTCTGTTTTAGCGAAGCTAATATTTTCTGAAACAACGCAATAGTAATAGCTATAACTATAACTAGTAATATCTGTATGAATTAATCATTTTTCTTTTTTTAACTCGTGCATCTACAGTAAATGCCTGAATCTGCAGTCATGTGCATTCGTCCTTTTCTTTCTTATTCCATTAATTTTCCTCCTCCTCTAGCGCTCCTAAAACTGTCATGTAGTAAAAACACCTTCAGCAGTGTTTTATGGACTCTGATAATAAACTGAGCGAATATCTGATGAAATGTAGGCAGTCGATCTCATTTTCTCTCTCTCTCTCTCTCTCTGTCTAGGATGCTGTTGGTCATCACACTTTTCTGTGTCTGGGTTTTAAAAATGGGCGGATTTTCTGCATCTGTCACTCAAGCCCCCGTCCAATCAGGTGAGAGTTGCGTCTGATTGAGCGCTGTGATTGGTCAGTCTGTGGACGGTGAAGGATGAATCCTCTATTGCTCACTTTGCCCGGAGACTATATCCATCCTCCCAATCTATCAGCAACCAATCAGATCTCACATTTAAATAATTGATCCAATCAACAGCCTCATATTAGATCTTCCCACCAATCAGCAGAGGGGTCTCTAGAGGTCTGTGTGTGTGTGTGTGTTCATGTTTTTCTATCCCGGTGGGGACTTCAACCTGAATGCATACAGACTCATGGGGACTCGTGTCACAGTGGGGACCTAAATAGAGGTAAACAAGCTTATAAATCATACAGAATGAGTTTTTTTGGAAATGTAAAACTGCAGAAAGTTTTCTGTGATGGGCAGGTTTAGGGGTAGGGTTAGTGTAAGGAGATAGAATATACAGTGTGTACAGTATAAAAACCATTAAGTCTATGGAGAGTCCCCACAAAGATAGTAAACCAGACATAAATGTTTAAGGTATAAATGACATAAATGTTTATAAGGTCGATGAAAATAAGTGTTTTCAGCCTCGATTATCTTTGGAAGCTTTTATTATTATTTTTATTATATTATATTATAAGTGTTGGGGAGTAGCTAATTAACAAGTGACGACGCTACTAACTTAACTACATTTTTCAGTAGTTGCTTTTAAAACAGTGTAGTTTTTCCAGTAGCGAACTACTGTCTCCAGCTAGCATCGGTGTAACGCGTTTCGACGAGCCTGATGCATTGAAGCATCGTTGTCTTATTAGATCACAAACACTGTGCATTTCCGCTCTCTGTCGTTTCATCACACATCTTGCAGATTTACAGTTCACTGATTGTGTAAAGGACGTACAGTTTTGTATTTAATTTATGCAAGCCAAAGATTAAATACTTCAAGCACATACAGGTGAATAATAGCCTTTTTAATTGATTAATTGTCCTGCTTTATTGCACTCTATATCAAAAGTCTATTTCTGATTTTATGATGACCCGTCATTGTGTTTTGCGCCATCGCTTTAGCAAAGCATTTGTCAATCGAAAACAATTATTCTGTTATTTGTAATATACATACATTAGTTTATATAGTAGTAATTAGTTTAAAGGTGCCATAGAATGGATTATTTTATTATTTTATAATGTTTCCTGGGGTACCCTTATAATGTTAGTATGTTTTTTAGATCAAAATTTGTTATAATTTAGAAATAAAAGGCATATTTCCTAGCCTGATTTCATCCATTGATTTGAACACTCTGTTTGAAGGGGCGTGTCTGCTGTGAGACTGCAGTGTTGTTGCCCACTGCTGTGATTGGCTGACATGCTTGCATATGAAATATCTGGCATTACATGTAGAGCTATCTGGAAAACTTTTACTATTACAGCTTTTATATGTTTTTACTATTACAGCTATCGGGATTAACGAATCATGAGAAGTTTTTTTTTTAAGTATTTAGATCTATTCCCATCACATAAAAGGTTTCAGTGATGAGCACTGAGCAGATGACAGCCTGTTGATCGCGTGAATGAAGATCTTATCACTGCAACGCGATATACTGATGCATAAACAGTGTTGAACGACTTTGAAAGAAAGATTATCTGTCTGAATTTGAACAATTACACATCAGAAATTCACATAACCCACTGGTTCTCCAGAGGCTCGGATGAAGGAGCAAAAAAATATTTTTGTGTTCATTTGTACAACCAAACACTGAGCAACTGCCATGCTTCGCTCGCTCGTTTGCAAGCCATGATGTCTCTCGAGGAAAAAACAATATCGCGCTGGATCTAGATAACACAATGTAAATTATCGTTAATAAAATCCCTACTTGCCGCTTGCGGGAATATAACGTTAGTTGAAATTGCCCCCTTCGTCCGTTTGAGACGCCGAGAGAAGCCTGGCTGCTTGATATTGTTGTAACAGTCCGTGGTGAAATGGGCAGAGCAACTAAACAACTTCGAATTAAACTGTAGCGGTATCCGATTATAGATAGATAGATTATAGATAGATCTGCCATTTTCCCTATAATCCTCCTCCTGCTTGTTTTTTCTTCACCTGCAGAACTTCTGATGATTCGGCTGTGCAGTTTCGCCTGGCACTGAGCATGGGCTGGCATATGCAAATTTTTAGAGGCGTACATATTAATGATCCCATCGGTTTCGTCACAGTTGGTGTTATGTGGAGATTCGCCCGTTTTTCAGAGGTGTTTTTCAAAAACGAGATTTAAATAAGAAAGAGAAAACTATGGTGTTTGAGACTCACTGTATGTCATGTCCATGTACTGAACTCTTGTTATTTAACTATGCCAAGATAAATTCAATTTCACATTCTATGGCACCTTTAATAATTAGTAATTATTATTAGTTTGCTCGGCACCAGGGTTATTAAAAAAACTTATTTTATTTCAGCTAGCTAACATTTCTCATTTAAGCAATAAATAAAAAATTATGAAAACTATATAGATATATTTAAAAAGAACTAATAGGAATTACAAAAATTTGTAACTAAAATACAGAAAATATAAAAATACATTTTAATTCAAAATATTATAAAAATGATAAAAGTAGTTTAGTAATTGTAGTACTTAAATTTTTGTTTAGGTTTTTCATATAATAATTATAGTTTTATTTCAGCTTTATTTTTATTTTTCTGAAATCGATTTTTATGATTTTTACTCAATGTTTTGGTTTAACAATAAAAACACTGGATGCATGATGCAATGCACCTAAAGTCATAAACTATGTATATACAGTGGGGAGAACAAGTATTTGATACACTGCAGATTTTTCAGGTTTTCCCACTTACAAAGCATGTTGAAGTCTGTAATTTTTATCACAGGTACTCTTCAACTGTGAGAGACGGAATCTAAAACAAAAATCCAGAAAATCACATTGTATGATTTTTAAGTAATTAATTTGCATTTTATTGCATGACATAAGTATTTGATACATCAGAAAAGCAGAACTTAATATTTGGAACAGAAACCTTTGTTTGCAATTATAGGGAACCTACGTTTCCTGTAGTTCTTGACCAGGTTTGCACACACTGCAGCAGGGATTTTGGCCCACTCCTCCACACAGATCTTCTCTAGATCAGTCAGGTTTCTGGGCTGTCGCTGAGAAACACGGAGTTTGAGCTCCCTCCAAAGATTCTCTATTGGGTTTAGGTCTGGAGACTGGCTAGGCCACGCCAGAACCTTGATATGCTTCTTACAGAGCCACTCCTCAGTTGCCCTGGCTGTGTGTTTCGAGTCATTGTCACGCTGGAAGACCCAGCCACGACCCATCTTCAATGCTCTAACTGAGGGAAGGAGGTTGTTGGCCAAGATCTCGCGATACATGGCCCCATCCATCCTCCCCTCAATACGGTGCAGTCGTCCTGTCCCCTTTGCAGAAAAGCATGCCCAAAGAATGATGTTTCCACCGCCATGCTTCACGGTTGGGATGGTGTTCTTGGGGTTGTACTCATCCTTCTTCTTCCTCCAAACACGGCGGGTGGAGTTTAGACCAAAAAGTTCTATTTCTGTCTCATCAGACCACATGACCTTCTCCCATTCCTCCTCTGGATCATCCAGATGGTCATTGGCAAACTTCAGACGGGCCTGGACATGCGCTGGCTTGACCAGGGGGACCTTGCGTGCGCTGCAGGATTTTAATCCATGACGGCGTAGTGTGTTACTAATGGTTTTCTTTGAGACTGTGGTCCCAGCTCTCTTCAGGTGATTGACCAGGTCCTGCCGTGTAGTTCTGGGCTGATCCCTCATCTTCCTCATGATCATTGATGCCCCACGAGGTGAGATCTTGCATGGTGCCCCAGACCGAGGGAGATTGACCGTCATCTTGAACTACTTCCATTTTCTAATAATTGCGCCAACAGTTGTTGCCTTCTCACCAAGCTGCTTGCCTATTGTCCTGTAGCCCATCCCAGCCTTGTGCAGGTCTACAATTTTATCCCTGATGTCCTTACACAGCTCTCTGGTCTTGGCCATTGTGGAGAGGTTGGAGTCTGTTTGATTGAGTGTGTGGACAGGTGTCTTTTATACAGGTAACGAGTTCAAACAGGTGCAGTTAATACAGGTAATGAGTGGAGAACAGGAGGAGAACTAACAGGTCTGTGAGAGCCGGAATTCTTACTGGTTGGTAGGTGATCAAATACTTATGGCATGCAATAAAATGCAAATTAATTATTTAAAAATCATACAATGTGATTTTCTGGATTTTTGTTTTAGATTCTGTCTCTCCCAGTTGAAGTGTACCTATGATAAAAATTACAGACCTCTACATGCTTTGTAAGTGGGAAAACCTGCAAAATCGGCAGTGTATAAAATACTTGTTCTCCCCACTGTATGTATATATAAAATAATTATATTTTATATAAATAAATAAAAAAAAATATATTAAATATGTATATAAAAAAACTAAAAACATACATGTGTATATATATATATACACACACACACACACACACATATATATATATATATTTAATAAGTGTTTAATGTAATGCTTGCATTAATGGTTTGCACAAGGTTTCTCTGAAACTGCATCAGAAAGTTTTACGAAATCCCCTGAAGCCAGATTACACATCTAAAGATAACACAAACCTTTTGCGAAATCCTCCTGAAAAACAAACTTGCTGAACTCAAAGGTCACTGTGGGACATTTTGATGATGCACAATCCGGAAGTGATGTCACCGGTGTGTTTTACTGCCAAGTTTCCAGTCGATGACTTGACAGATGACATTATGCATGAAAACACCAATTCAACTGAGTTTTAGCGAATAATGCATAGACGTTATATTGATATCACAGCATATATGTGACCCTGGACCACTAAACCAGTCACATGGGTCCATTTTTTAAAATTGAGATTTACACATCATCTGAAATCTGAATAAATAAGCTTTCCATTGATGTGTGGTTTGTTAGGATAGGACAATATTTGGTCGAGATACAACTATTGTAAATCTGGAATCTGAGGGTGCAAAAAAATCTAAACATTGAGAAAATCTCCTTTAAAGTTGTTCATTTATGTTGGCGATTGTGCAGCATTCACTCACACAAATACATGTTTGATATATTTACGGTAGGAAATGTACTAAATATCTTCATGGAACATGATCTTTACTTAATATCCTAATGATTTTTGGCATAAAAGAAAAATCTATAATTTTGACCCATACAATGTATTGTTGGCTGTTGCCACAGATATACCCGTGCGACTCGTGACCGGTTCTGTGATCCAGGATCTCATATGAAGTGTGTGACTGCAGGGGTTTAATGCTTCGGTCTGCAGCTGTATCGTGTGTGCTGTTACATGTCATATTATTAGTGTGTGTAAAGGTCGGTCATGGGATTATGGGTGGGTTGGACCTCTGGAAGCAGGGGTTAATTAAAAACGCTTCTCGCTTCGGGATGGGAAATGGATTGTTCCCGAAGAGGGTCATTTATAATGCCGTGCGGTGTGTGTGTGTGAACGCTTGTACTAAGACACTCTTAATAGGAAGACTAATCCCCTCCCAGTCGGAAAGTGACAGACCAATTACACACACACTGCCGGCCCACCGCTCACACTGTCCGTCCCACAGACAGATCCTGACATCACCTGCCTGTGTGTGTGTGTGTGAGTGTGTGCATGCATATAATTTGATTTGTGCATGTGCTATGAATGAGAATCTGTGTGTGTGTGTGTGTGCCAGTTTGATATTGCATGGTAATTTATTTAAATAGACTTTTTGACATTAGCAGGATCAGCATTTAAACTCAAACAGATCAGCTCATCTTTCATTATTTTACTGAAATTGCATGTGCATAAGTTTCTGTTTGCTTATACTATGTGTGTGTGAGGGAGAGAGAGAGCGAGAGAAAGAAATAGCATGCCTAGGTATTAATTTTATATTGATGCATTAGTTGCTGATGTGTGAGTTTTAAGCTAGAATTGATTCGCTCTTTTTAATGTTTTAACTTTTACACCATGTTCATGTCATAAATTTGATAGCTCAATTACCTAATATTGATTTGCACGCAATAATGTGTGTGTGTGTGTGCAAGGGCTTAAGAGTATAAGTGCATGTTTGAGCCCATGCAGAGGAAGTTTTATTGCTCAATGTGTCGCTTTCATATCTCAGGTGATGTAATGGGGTTATTAGTTATGTTTCGTTGAAGTTTCAATTAATTCTGATTTAATTCATGCTTTGGAAAGAAGTCTCTTCTGCTCACCAAGGCTGCATTTATTTGATCAAAAATACAGTAAAAATAGTGAAATATTATTATAATTTAAAACCGCTGTTTTCTATGTGAATATATAGTGAAGTGTAATTTATTCCTGTGATCAAAGCTGTATTTTCAGCATCATTACTCCAGTCTTCAGTGTCACATGATCCTTCAGAAATCAGTATAATATGATGATTTGATGATCAAGAAACATTTATGATTATTATCAGTGTTGAAAACAGTTGTGCTGCTTCATATTTTCGTGGAAACTGATGAACTACCATTCAAAAGTTACAATTTAAAAAAAAAAAAATACTTTATACACATTAAATTGATAAAAAGAGAATGTAAAAACATTATAATGTTACAAAAGATTCTATTTTAAATAAATGCTGTTCTTTTAAACTTTTTTTTTTTTAATTATCATGGTTTTCACAAAAATATTAAGCAGATTTTTTTTTTTCAACATTGATAACAAGAACCATTATTAATAATTAAGCACCAATAATATTTGAGCATCAAATCATCATATTATACTGATTTCTGAAGGATCATGTGACACTGAAGACTGGAGTAATGATGCTGAAAATTCAGCTTTGATCACAGGAATAAATTACACTTTACTAGATATTCACATAGAAAACAGTTATTTTAAACCGCAACAATATTTCACAGTTTTTACTGATTTTTTCATCAAATAAATGCAGCCTTGGTGAGCAGAAGAGACTTAAATCTTAATTTTTCCAAACATTTGACTGGTAGTATATCAACTTTGTCATTCAGTAAGAGTATATAGAGCTATAAAATGAATGTGAAATGTCATAATCATTTGTTAACAAACAAGTATTCATTACTTCAATGAGCTCTGAATTTAATTGAATTTCCCTATTTTGGTAAATCCAAGACATCTTTTCTGAGACACACGTGAGACTCCTGTTGTTGTTTCCTCTCCGTCTGATCTCCCTCTGTGTGTGTGTGTGTGTGTTTTTAGACGCGCTGTGTCACGACTGGGGTGTGTGGAGCGAGGCTTCGGTGCGTGTGTATGCCGGCGAGGTGTCCTGGATCTACTGTCCTCTCTTCTCTATTCCCACGCTCTACAGTTACAGTCAGACTCAGAACAGCAGTCTGTCTCTGCTGTGGTACCGACACACACACACACACGACCTCGAGCAGCCCATCAACCTCAAACTACACACACTGCACAAAGACCGCGAGTATCTGTGGATACAACCGGCCACGGTGGAGGACGCTGGACTCTACATCTGCATGCTCCGGTAAACACACGCACACACACACACACACACACACACGAGATCTGCAAAGCCACGTAGTATAAAATTAGTGGGTTTTCTGTAGGGTTTGAAATTAACCGGCAATCAAAAGCTCTACTAGCCAAAAATAAGAAAGAAAAAAAGAAATGAACTAGATTAACTACGTCACAGCTCATATATACACTAGGGCTGCACGATATTGAAGAAAAATGCGATAACTCATTAAATAATTCAATATGCGATACGATAATGCTTAAAGTGTGTAAAATAAACTTAAATTATCTTAGAAATATATTTACAATGATATAACCTACATCTGTGTTTCACATTCTTGATGTGACGAGAAAACATCCCTACAGCTTCATCAGTGTTTTACTATACATAAGAAGTGTTATTTTAACATCAGTGTAAACCACAGGGTTCAGGGCTTCAGGTTATCCTACATTCATTAGGGTTATTAAACAACAGAAACTGAATAATCAAATGTATAAATAAAACACTGCTTAGTTTTCACTGTATGAATTAAATATATCCTGATTATTATTAAAGCTACAAAAGATATTCAGCCAAGAGTGAGTCATTTTCTCATATATATATATCGATATATATTTCATATATATATCGATATATACATTTGTGATATTTCGATAATTCCGATATATTGTGCATATATAATTTGGATTTCATACTGTCAGGAACCACTGGAAATAACAGGACCCAAGTGCAGAGATGAGCGGTGAATGGTGATTTATTAACAAAAGAGTGTAACAGTTGCACAGTCCACAGCGGAGGTCTAGACAGCAGTCAGTGCAGTCTCAGGCTACGTTTACACGTGGCCGGTTATTTTCATAAACGGACATTTCACCCTCTCCGTTTTCAGAAAAGTGTTCGTTTACACAAACCCGTGTATATGCCGTCAAGAGCATGCCAAACCTGTAGGTGGCAGTGTAACGAGAAGCCCATGTTAGACAATCAGAATCCCGAAAATAATAATTATATAGAATAATTAATAAATATATTAAAAATAATAATAAAATATAGGTCGCACCTTTGAACCAGTCGGATACTGTGACGTCGACTGCCTAAAACTCAGTTTTTCTCAGTTTACATGCAAACGTGCAAATAGAGTTTTCCAAAATCTCCACTCTGGCCGGAGTTTTCAGAAAGATTCGTTTTCAGAGGCGAATTCTCCGTTTGCGTGTAAACGAGGGGCGCAACCAAAGGGAAACGTCTCCGTTTTTCAAAATAACCATGTACTTGTAAACGGGGCCTCAGGGTACGCTTACACGACAATGATGTGCTTAAAACTAAGAAGTTCTTAATTTGAGTTTCCCGCGTACGGACGACACCATTGTCGAAACGACCCCATTCACACGGATCCGCGAGAACGGCTAAAAACGCTGTATTCTGCTGCCAGACCAGTAGATGGCGATGAAACACTATAGACTGAACACGTAATACGCATGTGCATCACGTCATCGTCTTCAGAGATTCGCGTTTTTGCTGTTTACACGGAGACCGTTTTCAAAACTTTGCGTTTTCAGGCGCCCAAAACGCTGTTGTCGTGTAAATGAGCGGCCAAAACGCATAAAGAGTTTTACGTTTTTATTTTTTTTTAAACGGTGTGGTGTGAACAGCCCCTGAGACATTAAACACACGCCATTATTTCACCACAGGGTGTCAGTGTTCGTCTAAACTAGTGACCGCGAAGCTGAAGTGTGTGAGAACAGAGGAATAACATCAGTACGAACCACGAACATTTATTTATTTGGATTAAATATTTTAACCATTCTGTGTCAATCTTTTCACTATTTACATGTTTATGCCCAAAATGCTATAATATTCAAAGTAGTCTTCCTCTACGCTGTGTGCGTTATTGATTAAATAGCCTAGCCTATAGCATTGTTACAGGCACCTCGTGAACATTCATTCATTCAACTGTTTTAAAAGACACACAAGCAATCCTTTTAATAGTCAAAATGTAAACCCAACTGGTATGAAATATCAGAAAGAGAAAAAAAACTGTTAATGAGAAGATGAGTATATAGGACTGCTGCAGCTTAGTGGATAAATATATTTAGCCTATTTATTATTCAGAATGCACAGCTGGAAAGAAAATATATTTACAGGAACATTTCAGCAGGCTCAAGCTAATTAATACAGAGATCATTATACAATTATTCATTGATTTAATCAGTTGGCAGCCATAAAGCAGAGGTAATCTGAGGTCATTTCATCATGTTATAATATAATATAATATAATATAATTTGTTAATCTAAATATAAACATAGGACCAAATCATGCAGGTTATTTCATCATGTTATAATATAATATAATAATGTTATTTCATCTGGTTTTGTGTGTGTGTGGCAGCAACATGTCGTCGTGTGTGAAGATCGGCGTGGAGTTGGAAGTCGTTCAGCGGGACGGAGAGTGTGACCCCAAAGCTCGACCTCACCTGAACCTGACCATCCCGCTCCATAGCGATCGAACACTCACCTGTCCCGACCTGAACACACTCACACTGCCCAACAGCACACACTCCGTCACCTGGTACCACGTGAGTCTCTGTGTGTGTGTGTGTGTACCTACTTAACTATATTTTGGGGACAAATTTGTACCCAGAAGTGACCGAAACCTGACAAAATCTCCAGAAACTTCCCTTGAGGGACGTCCTCATTTCTTAATCTGGTATAAAAAATAAAGTAATTAAAGTTTTTTTTTTAAATGTAAAAATGTAGAAAGTTTTGTGTGATGGTGTAAGGAGAGAGAATATACAGTTTGTACAGTATAAAACCATTACGTCTATGGAGAGTCCCCATTTAGATAGCTAAGTAAACGTGTGTGTGTGTGTGTGTGTGTGTGTGCGAGCGAGCGAGCGAGAGAGAGAGAGAGAGAGAGTGTGTGTGTGTGTGTGTGTGTGTGAGCGAGAGTGTGTGTGTGTGTGTGTGTGTGAGCGAGAGAGAGAGAAAGAGTGTGTGTGTGTGTGTGAGCGAGAGAGAGTGTGTGTGTGTGCGTGCATGAGAGTGTGAGTGTATGTGTGAGAGTGAGTGTGTGTGTGTGTGTGTGTGTGTGTGTGTGTGTGTGTGTGTGGACAAACATCTGAGACTATCATTATAAAAACTGATACTGAAAACTCATCCGACCATTATGAAGGAAATGAATTCTTAATCTCCAGAGTCGCTCGGCTAATGAACTGAGGAGACGTGAACGCGAGAGGCGCTCGCAAACAATCAGCATTATTCAGTCTAGAGGCTGTACGTGAGCAGAACTATGGAAATGCAAACCAGCATGGGCAATTTGTCAGTTTAAAGAGTCGTAACAATGCAAGAAGAGACGTGCATATAAACAGAGATGTATTATCAATATCAGGGCTCTGGTCGCATATTGAAACCTCTTTTCCTGCTGGTGCGAATACATTAGAGGTCACACTTTGTCCAGGCGATAAGAGCTGCCATTACTGTTGCATATGATAAACGGTAAACGAAACATCACACACACTCACTCAAACTTACTCACACACTCACTCACTCACTCACTCACTCATACACTCACTCACACACACACTCTTTCACACACACACACACACACACACACACACACACACACACTCACTCACTCACACACTCACTCAAACTTACTCACACACTCACTCACTCACTCACTCACTCACTCATACACTCACTCACACACACACTCTTTCACACACACACACACACACACACACTCACACACACACACACACTCACACACACACACACACACACTCACTCACTCACTCATACACTCACTCACTCACTCTTTCACACACACACACACACACACACACACACACACACAGACACACTCTAACTCGCACTCACACACACTCACCATTTCATTGTCCATTGCGCTCGTTCCTGTTGCGTGTGCTCAAACTGGCAACGCGTGTTAGCGACGTTGAGTCCGAGGAGGCGGGAGAAACAACGATCTCCGATATTAATATTCGACTGCAGTACCTATTTCGACCACTAGTTGTCATTCTTACAGACTGCACCTTTAATGTTATTTTTAATGTGATGATTTGTAAAAACTAAAACCTGACACTTAGTGGCAAACAAACACTTTCATTTAAAAAAACACTATAACCAGTAGGTGGCGGCAGAGGAACACTAGTTGACTTATTAGCCATTTTCACTCTCTAATTAATGGAGTCTCAAGTCTCATGAAATGAAAAACTATTTCTTCAAATTGTGACTAAATTACTCTGAAATCAAGTAAAGAGTATAGAGTTATAATCACTGAAGCTGTCGGTCAGTTCAGTATGATAATATAGAACAACAATTGTACATTTAATAAGAGTAGAATATTTACATTTTCCCTATAAAATTAGTTTTTTGCATGTTACTGTTGTTAATACAAGTTAATTTTATCTGCATCTCAATTCAAACTCAGAGCTTTACTGTCAAATATCCAATAAACAAACATGTAATATTATTAATAACTGCACTTATTAATGCAAAACAATAGTAATTTTAGGATTAAATTGTATATATGTATAACATTTATAATACATTTCATGTTATTGAAACGTGAGTTTGGCAAGTAGACATTATCATGATCTCAGGTGCGTTTAGAAAAGAGTTTACTAGTTCAACAAGGGTTTTCATGAGCAAATTAAATCACTGACCTCGAAAATGCAGCAAATAAAAACAACACTGCAGGCGTGAGCAAATACAAACTAGGAATCTATATTTCTCGCGCAGCTAGGTAAAGGTCATGTCAATCAAAGGGACGAGTGTTTAAACTGCATTTCCTTGGTGCAATACGTGTCAAACACAGAAAGTTGTTGCTTTTTGCAGTAACAAATGCGGTACCTTTAGGAAATGAAATCCAGCATTTTTGTGGCAATTTATGAGGAGATTTATGACGAATAAGGCCTAAAGTGATTATTATAACTAAATAATCATCTATATCAGGGATTCACAAACTTCTAGTCAGCCGCAACTTTTAGTTATTTTACCATCATTAATATACTAGTAGAATTGTTTTTATTAATATTTTGAATTTATTTTTTTTATTTTAAAATTTTAACAGTGTTGTTGTGTTTTTGTTGTTTTAAATGTCTATTTTTTATTTTATTTTAGTGCTTAAAATAAATGAAAAACAGAAATGATGCCTTTGTAATGAAATTTGTTTTATTTTGCTAAATTTTTAGTTGTATTTTATTTAACTAAAAAAATTATAAAAAAAATTAAAATGATAATCATTTTTTTTTTTTTTTTTTTTTTTTTTGAAGGATGCCAACACTGATCATTTAAATAATTATTTTAATTAACATGTTTTTATTATTATTTCTTTACTCAAACCACAGTTTGGGAAGACCTGATCTAAAGGATGATCAGAAACACAATGTGAAGCGAATTGTTAATCTTCAAGGGTTATTAAATTTCACTAAAACTGTTACTTGAAATAAAATAAACATTAAATGAATCAATAAAATAAGCTTAAACTTGCTTTATTTCAGCTAGTTGCCGAGGAAGTATTTCTCATTTTCCTTTAGTTTAACTACATGTACTAAAACTGAAATAAAAAGGAGTAAAAACTCAATACATATTTAAAATAAAAAAATCACAACAAAATAAAAAAAAAAACTTTCAAATTAAAATCAAAACATTTCAATAATACTAAAATAGCGGAACTACAAACCGCTCTTCGCGTGTCGGTCACATGACAGAATTTCTTTTTTTATTTCAATGAAATGAATGTACTATATTTTAGTTTGATTATGTTTTTATTTAATATTTAGTATTTTCACAGGATTTTATGGTACTAAATTATATTTACACTGTATTTATAATACATTTATTCACTTTTTGAGCTTAGATTCATTTACATTGTTTAGCTTCATTAAACACAGACATCTGACCACAGAATGCCACTATCAACCAATCAGAATCAAGTATTGTATTGTCATCTGCCTTCATACATGACCTTTGCCCTCTCTCTGCAGTTATGCAGGTCTGACGTGTTCAGGAGAGACAGAGAGGTGAAAGGAGATAAGCTGGTGATCTACCAGATGTATGTCATGTACGCTGGCCTTTACACATGTGTGGTTTCATATCAGATGAACGGACGCACTCTTCAGTTCACACGCGCCATCAACGTCACCGCTGTTGGTAAGACCTTCTCATCTCGTCTCAAGGTCATTCTGAATCCTGTGAGCCATCAGATCAGCTCTAACTTCATATTTGTGGTGCAAAACATATAAAACACAACGTTTTACGTGTAGAAGGAGATAAGTAAGGCATAAAGTGAGGCAGTCAGAGAGGGCCCTTGAAAAGTCTGGAATATGGTTTATTTTACCTGGATATTTTCATTTCCTAATTAAATTTCATAATGACTGTCAGATGAAATGTAAAGTTATGGCGCTTTTCCACTGCATGGTACGGTACGGCTCGGTTCGGTACGGCACGCTTTGGCGCTTTTCCACTGCATGGTACGGTACGGCTCAGTTCGGTACGGCTCACTTATGGCGCATTTCCACTGCATGGTACGGTACGGTACGGCTCGCTTCGGCTCGCTTTAAATGGTACCACCTCTGTTGAGGTTCCAAGCGTACCGTACCGATACTAAAATGTGACGTGAAAACACTGAAGATCACTGATTGGTCAGACAGAATCATCGACCAGCGTCATTGTATTTACGACACGAGACACTAAACCCGCTAGATTTAAATAGCCAGCCCAGTAGACAACAGCCAACACTGTAGCGCCTGTTTTAAAAGTATTTGCTTTAAAAAAAAAAAAGAGTATAAACTTCAAAAAAGAAATGGCTGAATCGTGGTCAGTGGACGAGGTGCAGACGTTCCTCTCGTTGGTTGCCGAGGAGCGGATGGGGAAACACGGAATGAAAAATTCGCATTTAATATGATGATATCATGGCAGTAGAGACGGCAACTATAACGATCAGTCCCACCCACTTTGAAGCGGTACTAACTGCAGTGGAAAAGCAACTGAGCTAAAGCGAACCGAACTGTGCCGTACCGAGTCGAGTCGTACCACGCAGTGGAAAAGCGAAGCGAGCCGAACCGTTCCGTGCCGAGTCGAACCGTACCGAGCCGAACCGAGCCGTACCATGCAGTGGAAAAGCGCCAATAGTGTATTGGCTGAATAACTTGGTTGATTGACTGACTACATTTTGAATACAAAAAAGTAAAGACTATCTAAGGTCTCACGGTCCCACCCCTTGCTAATGCGGCAAATGGTTTAGTCCATCTGCCAAATCAGGCCACCAAAAAAAGAAAGGAAAGACAAAGAAGGAAAGAAAACAAAATGAGGGGAAACAATTGGTAACTGACTTCTTTTTATCAAACTAGAACACGAAATCTGTTGTGCTAAACTGCTTGAATATCTCCGCGATCATTAGTGCTAAAAATGAACTGAGACAACCCATTGAAAGAGCAGAACATATACTTTCAGATGATAATTTATACATGTAATCTGAGGTAAAGGCTAAATAAATAAACTATACACTAACAATGCTGTTTGCAAACAACACACCATTATAATCGCCTAATTTGAAACATGTACAATTTTAAATTAATAGGCTATAATATCTAAAATTAGCAATAATTGGCTAATCAGTGTTATAGGTAGCTCATCGGTAGCTACATATCATGTCAACATTATATTTGTCAGATTTAATAGAAGTAGATCTTAACATTGTGAAACACACGGCCCTCAGTTTCAGAAACTGTCACATCAGGGAGTGTAGCAACAGACCCTTCAATCCTCTTTGGATTTGAGGAACATGGGGGCCCATCAGGACTGCCTATGCATAGGGCCGGGGATCTTGTGCTACGCCCCTGTAAGGGATAATGTAGAGCGAGGCGGTTGTTATAGCGAATACACCCCCGACAGGCTGATGCGGGAGCCCGACGCGAAGCGGAGCTTGAATTCGCTATAACAACCGCCTCGCTCTACATTATCCCGCTTATTACATGGCTACCTACCAAATAAATCAATAATTTGACACAAAATATTGACTTAAAAATGATTGTATTGATTCCGCTAAAGAAAATAGTCCGTTCCGTCTCTACGGTTAGAATCCTGCGTCCATAGCAACGCTCTGTTTTGCATGGCAACGGTGTGTTATACTTCGCAGCGTCTGTTATCAAGAAATAACACACCGCATTTCTACGTTAGAATTCAACCAAGCCATGTAATAAATCTAAATAAACATCTAAATCAGGGATTTACAAGCGTTTTTGCCAGCCAGTGTTATTTTATTATTGTTAATGTACCGTTATCGTATTTATTGAATTAGTGTTCATTTTATATTTTAGTTTTTCAAGGTGTAGTAATTTTGTTGTGTTTTTTTTTTTTTTTTTTTTTTTTTTTTTGTTCTGTTTAATTTTTATCATTTTAAATTTCAGTTTTAGTCATTTTAGTAGTTCGACTTAAACTAAACTACCTTAAATTAGAAATGTTGCCTTTGTGGAGCTAGCTGAAATAAAATACACTCCCGTTCAAAAGTTTTGGGGTCAGTATATTGTGTGGTTTTTTTCAATATTTTTTTTAAAGAAATTAATACTTTTATTAATCAAGGAAGCATTAAATTGATCAAAAGTGACAGTAAAGACATTTATAATATTCTATTTTAAATAACTTTATATTCATCAAAGAATCCTGAAAAATAAAATGTATCACAGTTACTTTCGACAAAAAAAATTAACTTTTCAACACTGATAATAATCATAAATGTTTCTTGAGCATCAAATCATCATATTAGAGTGATTTCTGAAGGATCATGTGACACTGAAGACTGGAGTAATGATGCTGAAAATACAGCTTTGATCACAGGAATAAATTATAGTTTGACATATATTAATTCACACAGAAAACAGTTATTCTTATAGTTATTATATAGAAAACATATTATTTCACAATATTACTGTTTTTACTGTATTTTTGAGCAAATAAATGCAGTCTTTCAAAAACATTTAAAATTCTTACTGACCCCATATGGTGTAAGTTTAAGGGTTTTTCTTTAACGTACTTTCTCTCTTGTAGTTCCCGACATCGGCAGTAAAGTTCCCAGAATCCTGAATCCGGCGAGCGATCAGATCTACACTGTGACTCTGGGTGAGCGTCTTCTCCTTTCTCTACTTTTGTCATGTTTTCTGAGATATGCATCAGTGAGATTAGTTATTTAAAGTGATATAAATGTTGTGTTGTCATTTCAGGAGATAAAGCGACGCTGTCCTGTCGGGTGATTCTGCCTCACCTGTACGCAGAAAAGCAGGAGATCTGGTGGACCATCGATAACAAAACTGTGGAGCAACTCGCCGACCCGCGATTCAGCTCCCCTGAGGCCACGCAGGAGTGTGTGACCAGAGCTATTACAGTTTACTACAAATAAAACCATAAAAAAACGTATTACTTAAACTGAAAAAAACGTTCTGAGAAACGCTGTTGAAAGTGGATCGGACTGATCGCAACACACTTGTAGCCAATCAGCAGTAGGGGGCGTGTCCACTCATGATGGGGAGAAGAGAGTGAGCCAATCAGCAGTAGGGGGTGTGTCCACTCATGATGGGGGAGGAGAGAGTGAGCCAATCAGCAGTAGGGGGTGTGTCCACTCATTATGGGGAAGGAGAGAGTGAGCCAATCAGCAGTAGGGGGCTTGTCCAGTCATGATTGAGAAGGAGAGAGTGAGCCAATCAGCAGTAGGGGGCGTGTCCACTCATAATGGGGGAGGAGAGAGTGAGCCAATCAGCAGTAGGGGGCTTGTCCAGTCATGATGGGGAGAAGAGAGTGAGCCAATCAGCAGTAGGGGGTGTGTCCACTCATGATGGGGGAGGAGAGAGTGAGCCAATCAGCAGTAGGGGGCTTGTCCAGTCATGATTGGAAAGGAGAGAGTGAGCCAATCAGCAGTAGGGGGCGTGTCCACTCATTATGGGGGAGGAGAAAGTGAGACAATCAGCAGTAGGGGGCATGTCCACTCATGATGGGGAGGAAAGAGCCAATCAGCAGTAGGGGGAGTGTCCACTCATGATGGGGAGGAGAGAGTGAGCCAGTCAGCAGTAGGGGGCGTGTCCACTCATGATGGGGGAGGAGAGAGTGAGCCAATCAGCAGTAGGGGGCTTGTCCAGTCATGATTGGGATGGAGAGAGTGAGCCAATCAGCAGTAGGGGGCGTGTCCACTCATGATGGGGAGGAGAGAGTGAGTCAATCAGCAGTAGGGGGCGTGTCCACTCATGATGGGGAGGAGAGAGTGAGCTAATCAGCAGTAGGGGGCGTGTCCACTCATGATGGGGAGGAGAGAGTGAGCCAATCAGCAGTAGGGGGCGTGTCCACTCATGATGGGGGAGGAGAGAGTTAGAGATGATAAAGAGACATCCACTTGCGTTGCGTGCTCATGCATTTTGGGGGAGGAGCGGTGAAGGGTTTTTGTGTTTGTGTTTGTGACAATTTCAAATATCAACAGCGTTTCTCAGAAATCACTTACTGCACCTTTAAGTGAACTAAAATACAATTTTATTTTAGCTAGCTGCCAAAGCAACATTTCTAATTTTCATTTAATTTGGTTATTTGATGTTCTAAAATAACCAAAACTAAAACTGTAAAAGAAAATAATTAAAAAAATGACAAAAAAAGTAACTGAATTACTTAAATTAATGTTCTGTGCTTTATTGACTGTGTGTGTGTAGGCCTGATTCGTATTATTACGGCGATGAGGTAAAAGAACGAGTCCTGCATGTGATGGATTTTTCCTCTGATGACCTGCAGAGGGAGTTTAACTGCTCCGCCAGAAACAGCCGCGGCTTCAACACCAGCAGAGCCGTTCTCCAGAGCAAACGTAACTACACACACTAACACACTCTGGGTCCAAAATATACATCCTCCATTGTCATATATTTAAAAGTTTGATATTGGTATGATATTTCTTTAAAAAAAAACTCTTTTATTTCTTTATTTGATGAAAAATACAGTAAAAATTCTAAATATTTGTAAATATTTTAAAATAGCTGTTTTCAGCTTCATTACTCCAGTCTTCAGTGTCACATAATCCTACAGAAATCAGTATAATATGATGATATGATGCTGATTATCAGTGTTGAAAACGGTTCATATTTCTGTGCAAACTGTGATACATTTTATTTTTCAGGATTCATGATAAATAGAAAGTTAAAAAAGAACAGCATTTATTTGCAATAGACTCTTTTGTAACATTATAAATGTCTTTACTGTGATCAATTAAATGCCTCTTTGATTAATAAAAGTGTAAAGTTTAACCTTTGAAGTAGTGAATCTGTCGCCACCTGGAGTTTTATGGAGAAACACACTAACTTCAGGCCGACTTGATAAAATCTGCTGGTTTTTCATTAGATACTGTATTAAATTAAATTAAAATATATATATATTTCTCTCAAAAACTATTGGGCACTTGCTTTATGTTTGTTTTGGACCCTGTAAACCCATAATGTTTATTTTGGAAGCAAATCTTGAAACATTTTTAGTCTCATTATTATTTTAGCATTGTTTTTGCAGTCATTAATGCTCTTGGCAGATGCTTTTATAAGTGATTTTAACTATGTGTTCCCTTGCCATGCCAGCTGAGATCTAGAAGCATTAGTAGCTGGATTTGACCAGGGAAATGTGTATTTGATGTGTGTGTGTGTGTGTGTGTGTGTGTGTAGCGTACGTCCCCACTGTAGAGCTGGGCTGTGGTTTAGGCGTGACGCTGGCGCTCATGTTGATGATGTTCGTGGTCTATCACGTGTTCTGGCTCGAGCTTCTGCTGCTCTACCGCTCCTGGTTCGGCTCGGATGAGAGATACACAGGTGAGAACACACACACACACACACACACAAACACACATTTACTGACCCTGATGTTTGAGCTCAGTTATGATGCTGTTTTCACTGGTTATCAGTCTTATCAGTTTAACATTTTCATTTTCACAAAAGTTGCATGGCCCCCAGGATATTTGGTTGTATGAATATCTGAATTTGCAATAAATCAAAAGGAAGAGCAGAGCAGTTTTATAATAGCTTCAATAATTATTTTTTTTATCAAAATGAAAGTAAGTTTCATTAAAAAAAGCAACATTTTTAAACAAAAGGCTGAGAAAATCATGTTTTTGTCAAAGACTACGTGCGGGTGTGATTCAGAACGATGATCAAAACACAGACGGAGTAGATCGAGTCCATCAACACCCACAAAGCTTCACAGTCTTGTTACTCAATGTATAGCTTGATTTATATACTGTTTAATGTTTGATGATTGAGTTATTTTACATATGAGATCACTCATTTCTGCTTCTTCGCCTGTGTGTTTTGATCAGGAGATTCAGTTCTCTTTCAGAAGATGTGTCATAGCGCCCCCTACCGTATAACAGTGAAAACACGCGAAGCCGGAAATATTCTATCAATGGCGGGGAAAGAGTTAATCACACCATGACGTGCGATATAAGCAACATTCACTGGCCTTAATGCTTCCTAATGGCCATTAATATGCATAATACCATTGTTTCATTTTCATCAATTTGTATTAAATATATACAAATATATATATATATACACACTAATGTAGCCTATATTTGCTTATTTATGTACATTGCATTGACAAAATACAATTAATAAAATTGTACAGTGAAGTGCATACTTTAGTGCATACTAATAAAGCTAATATAGCTTTGTTATAAAATAATAATAATAATTCAATAAAGTTTCATAATTTATGCAGGTGTGAGCCAATTGCTGTTAACTAACTCGCAGTTTGTGCAGAATGCTGATGGGTGTTCGTAAACACCAGCATATAACACTGATCTTAGTTACTTTAAATTAGCTTCCTATCTACAAAGGGGTCGATTTTAAATGACTTATTTGTGACCCTGGACCACGAAACCAGTCACATGGGTCAATTTTTGGAAATTGAGATTTATATATCATCTGAAAGTTGAATAAATAATCTTTCCATTGATGTGTGGTTTGTTATGATAGGCCAATATTGGTCGAGATACAACTATTGTAAATCTGGAATCTGAGGGTGCAAAAAAATCAAAACATTGAGAAAATCTCCTTTAAAGTTGTTCATTTATGTTGGCGATTGTGCAGCATTCACTCACACAAATACATGTTTTATATATTTACGGTAGGAAATGTACTAAATATCTTCATGGAACATGATCTTTACTTAATATCCTCATGATTTTTGGCATAAAAGAAAAATTTATAATTTTGACCCATACAGTGTATTGTTGGCTATTGCCACAGATATACCGTATATATAAAGTCTCACACAATCTGACTTCCTCTTATCACACGTTGATCTGTGTGTGCAGATGATAAGCAGTATGACGTGTACATCTCGTACGCACGCAACAGTGAGGAGGAGGAGTTTGTGCTGTCGACGCTGCGCAGGGTCCTGGAGACTGAGTTCGGATACTCCGTCTGCATCTTCGACCGGG
>NC_139972.1:5280000-5282500 GCF_963993115.1 Abramis brama
TACGCTGAGGTGTGTGTCTCAGAGCCGGAGGCTGGTGGTGGTAGTGTGTCTGTGTGTGTGTGTGTGTGTGTTAACCTGTATCTGTGTGTAGCTATAACAGACGATACGCTGAGGTGTGTGTCTCAGAGCCGGAGGCTGGTGGTGGTAGTGTGTCTGTGTGTGTGTGTGTGTGTGTTAACCTGTATCTGTGTGTAGCTATAACAGACGATACGCTGAGGTGTGTGTCTCAGAGCCGGAGGCTGGTGGTGGTAGTGTGTGTGTGTGTGTGTGTGTTAACCTGTATCTGTGTGTAGCTATAACAGACGATACGCTGAGTTGTGTGTCTCAGAGCCGGAGGCTGGTGGTGGTAGTGTGTCTGTGTGTGTGTGTGTGTGTGTTAACCTGTATCTGTGTGTAGCTATAACAGACGATACGCTGAGGTGTGTGTCTCAGAGCCGGAGGCTGGTGGTGGTAGTGTGTGTGTGTGTGTGTGTGTGTGTGTGTGCTAACCTGTATCTGTGTGTAGCTATAACAGACGATACGCTGAGGTGTGTGTCTCAGAGCCGGAGGCTGGTGGTGGTAGTGTGTCTGTGTGTGTGTGTGTGTGTGTTAACCTGTATCTGTGTGTAGCTATAACAGACGATACGCTGAGGTGTGTGTCTCAGAGCCGGAGGCTGGTGGTGCTAGTGAGTCCCTGCAGTGTGTGTGTGTGTGTGTGTGTGTGTGTTAACCTGTATCTGTGTGTAGCTATAACAGACGATACGCTGAGGTGTGTGTCTCAGAGCTGGAGGCTGGTGGTGGTAGTGTGTCTGTGTGTGTGTGTGTGTGTGTGTGTGTTAACCTGTATCTGTGTGTAGCTATAACAGACGATACGCTGAGGTGTGTGTCTCAGAGCTGGAGGCTGGTGGTGGTAGTGTGTGTGTGTGTGTGTTAACCTGTATCTGTGTGTAGCTATAACAGACGATACGCTGAGGTGTGTGTCTCAGAGCCGGAGGCTGGTGGTGGTAGTGTGTGTGTGTGTGTGTGTGTGTGTTAACCTGTATCTGTGTGTAGCTATAACAGACGATACGCTGAGGTGTGTGTCTCAGAGCCGGAGGCTGGTGGTGGTAGTGTGTGTGTGTGTGTGTGTGTGTGTTAACCTGTATCTGTGTGTAGCTATAACAGACGATACGCTGAGGTGTGTGTCTCAGAGCCGGAGGCTGGTGGTGGTAGTGTGTGTGTGTGTGTGTGTGTGTGTTAACCTGTATCTGTGTGTAGCTATAACAGACGATACGCTGAGGTGTGTGTCTCAGAGCCGGAGGCTGGTGGTGGTAGTGTGTGTGTGTGTGTGTTAACCTGTATCTGTGTGTAGCTATAACAGACGATACGCTGAGGTGTGTGTCTCAGAGCCGGAGGCTGGTGGTGGTAGTGTGTGTGTGTGTGTGTGTGTGTGTTAACCTGTATCTGTGTGTAGCTATAACAGACGATACGCTGAGGTGTGTGTCTCAGAGCCGGAGGCTGGTGGTGGTAGTGTGTGTGTGTGTGTGTGTGTGTGTTAACCTGTATCTGTGTGTAGCTATAACAGACGATACGCTGAGGTGTGTGTCTCAGAGCTGGAGACTGGTGGTGGTAGTGTGTGTGTGTGTGTGTGTGTGTGTGTTAACCTGTATCTGTGTGTAGCTATAACAGACGATACGCTGAGGTGTGTGTCTCAGAGCTGGAGACTGGTGGTGGTAGTGTGTGTGTGTGTGTGTGTGTGTGTGTTAACCTGTATCTGTGTGTAGCTATAACAGACGATACGCTGAGGTGTGTGTCTCAGAGCCGGAGGCTGGTGGTGGTAGTGTGTGTGTGTGTGTGTTAACCTGTATCTGTGTGTAGCTATAACAGACGATACGCTGAGGTGTGTGTCTCAGAGCTGGAGGCTGGTGGTGGTAGTGTGTGTGTGTGTGTGTTAACCTGTATCTGTGTGTAGCTATAACAGACGATACGCTGAGGTGTGTGTCTCAGAGCTGGAGACTGGTGGTGGTAGTGTGTCTGTGTGTGTGTGTGTGTGTGTGTGTGTGTGTTAACCTGTATCTGTGTGTAGCTATAACAGACGATACGCTGAGGTGTGTGTCTCAGAGCTGGAGACTGGTGGTGGTAGTGTGTGTGTGTGTGTGTGTGTCTGTGTGTGTGTGTGTGTGTGTGTTAACCTGTATCTGTGTGTAGCTATAACAGACGATACGCTGAGGTGTGTGTCTCAGAGCCGGAGGCTGGTGGTGGTAGTGTGTGTGTGTGTGTGTGTGTGTGTGTTAACCTGTATCTGTGTGTAGCTATAACAGACGATACGCTGAGGTGTGTGTCTCAGAGCCGGAGACTGGTGGTGGTAGTGTGTCTGTGTGTGTGTGTGTGTGTGTGTGTGTGTTAACCTGTATCTGTGTGTAGCTATAACAGACGATACGCTGAGGTGTGTGTCTCAGAGCCGGAGACTGGTGGTGGTAGTGTGTCTGTGTGTGTGTGTGTGTGTGTGTGTGTGTTAACCTGTATCTGTGTGTAGCTATAA
>NC_139972.1:5285000-5337500 GCF_963993115.1 Abramis brama
TATATATATATATATATATACAAACTCCTGTCATCCAGCATCTCCTCCTTCCTCTTACATCTTCATCCTTTTCACCAAACATGTGTTTTAGTTGGACAGATCAACACAAGACACAGAACATCAAAAAAAAAGTTGGATTTTGGAAAATAACAGTATTTCCTGTTAATCAAACGCGTTTTAATCTTCGCTATTGCTTCAGTGCACATGAACAAGCGCGCCACTATGTGTTGTGTAGTGACGTGTGTGTTCAGGTTAGCCAGATATGAGCAGATTCTGCGCAATACGCTGTATTTAATATGTCGTGATGATTCCCGAGTTCAGTATTTGTGCTAAATCTGCACAGAAAGCTGAATAGTGGATGTCATATAGTCATGTCAAGTCGCCTTTATTTATACAGCACTTTATACAATACAGATTGCCTCAAAACACGAGACAATAGTGTCATTGTTCAGTGTTGATTCAGTTCCGTTCAATAACTGTGATGTCATCATCAGCTCTCAGCCAATCGTGTCAGTTCATTCAGTTCATCAGTAATATTGTCGAATATTAAGTGAGTGAATTCTGACGTTGATGTGTGTATTGTGTGCCGGAGAGAGCTTGGTTTAATTTGACCAGACCCTAACTGTGCCTTATTGGTATATATATATATATATATGTATATGTTTTGTTTTGTTTTTTTGTTAAGTTTTTAATGTTTTTACTGGGGATTTCTATCATTAATTTAGTCATTTTAAGTTTTAGTCATTTTGTTGTGTGTTTTTTTTTTTTTTTTTTTTTTTGACTGGGTTATATATATAAATTTAATTCGGTATTAATAATTTGTCACATTTATATAGCGCTTTTCTAGGTACTCAGTGTTTACATCTCAAATAATCTCCTCAAATATATATATATATATATATATATATATACATATATATAATTTCTATTTAGCTTTTATTTTTTTATTTCTATTTTAGTACCAACTTATTTTATTTCCGTTAGTTGCCAAAGCAACCTTTTTAAATTTCGTTAAATATTTTTTTTTTCATGTTTAGCTTTTACATCTATTATTTATATTCATATTTTATTTTTGTAACGCTTTATTTAAGTTAACGAACACTATTTTTAACAGTGTTAGTTAACAATACTCAGGATTCCCAAACGTTGTACTTTGTCAGCCAAACTTCAATAATTGTCAGTCAGACCTTAAATATTTACTTGACGTCCCTCTAAAATCTTAAGTTAATATTTCAATAATTTAACAACACATTTTCATGTTCATCATGGGTCTGATGTCCGTTAATGGTCACATGACCTGCAAGTAAACAAATACAATTTATTATTTTAATTTTTTTTTCAATTTAAATGTATTTGTTTATTTTGTACATTTTACAAATCCATTTAATATTCTTTCATATTCCATAACAAACTTCCAGCTGTTTCTCACTGCATTGCATCGAGTTCTTGTTTATTAGTTTGTTTGGTTGTTATCATGCAGCATCTTATATGACCATGTCATGTCCTGTATGTTCTGTGATCACATTTTTTAAGCTGTTTTGATAATTAAAAATGTATGTTTTGCATTCACATCTGTTTCATTGATTCATTTCATCACATCAGTTTCCCACGACAGCAGCTGACGTCTATTTGCATTAATACTTACACTCATGATCATGAATGATGAAATGTTTGCGTAAACATTTCCCATCAGTGAATGGAGGAAGTGGAAAAACCTCAACCAATCACATGCCGTCTTGCACCATTGACTCGTTTTATCGAGTGTGTGTGTGTGTGTGTGTGTATTTCTCACCTCGAGATCTGGAGATGACGGTAAACTCTCTCAGAACAGCTCAGTTTTGATTCTCTGGGAGGAAAAAAGCAAAAAGTTTAATATATCGTATATATTATGCACTGTATAATAGCACATTTTTTCGTTATATTTAGCAAGTTTTTTCATTAAAAGCTTTGAACCAAAACATAATTGCATCATTAGATTCAAAGCAAAAAATACTATTACTCATGCCATAAAGTAAATGATATAATCAGTCACTTTTTTTTGGTTTTGTTGTCTTTTTAATGTATTACCACACATGTATTTTATGCTCTAATGCTAAAATAACCCATTGCTAGAAAACAGGCATTCAAAAATTCACCCCAAAGTTGCTTGCCGTGATTTTAATGGTAACAGCAACTCGTCTGATTGTAGATAGTTGAGTTGTCAAGTCACCTTTATTTCTACAGCGCTTTAAACAATACAGATTGTTGTTGTTGTTGTTTAAAACGATGCATTTCATTTGTTCAGCTGAAGTCAGTTCAGTGTTGATTCAGTTCTGTTGTTCCGATCATAAATTATTAATATAGTTCAATAAGTTGTTTATAAGTTAACATTAAAAATCCATTTCACTCTGGAGATTTTCTAAGGCATTTGTACCTATGTAACATACACTCACCTAAAGGATTATTAGGAACACCTGTTCAATTTCTCATTAATGCAATTATCTAATCAACCAATCACATGGCAGTTGCTTCAATGCATTTAGGGGTGTGGTCCTGGTCAAGACAATCTCCTGAACTCCAAACTGAATGTCAGAATGGGAAAGAAAGGTGATTTAAGCAATTTTGAGCGTGGCATGGTTGTTGGTGCCAGACGGGCCGGTCTGAGTATTTCACAATCTGCTCAGTTACTGGGATTTTCACACACAACCATTTCTAGGGTTTACAAAGAATGGTGTGAAAAGGGAAAAACATCCAGTATGCGGCAGTCCTGTGGGCGAAAATGCCTTGTTGATGCTAGAGGTCAGAGGAGAATGGGCCGACTGATTCAAGCTGATAGAAGAGCAACTTTGACTGAAATAACCACTCGTTACAACCGAGGTATGCAGCAAAGCATTTGTGAGGCCACAACACGCACAACCTTGAGGCGGATGGGCTACAACAGCAGAAGACCCCACCGGGTACCACTCATCTCCACTACAAATAGGAAAAAGAGGCTACAATTTGCACGAGCTCACCAAAATTGGACAGTTGAAGACTGGAAAAATGTTGCCTGGTCTGATGAGTCTCGATTTCTGTTGAGACATT
The DNA here is from genome assembly GCF_963993115.1 of Abramis brama. Taxonomy (NCBI): domain Eukaryota; kingdom Metazoa; phylum Chordata; class Actinopteri; order Cypriniformes; family Leuciscidae; genus Abramis; species Abramis brama. The sequence continues at coordinate 5,288,064 of NC_139972.1, forward strand.
CAGATGGTAGTCAGAATTTGGCGTAAACAGAATGAGAACATGGATCCATCATGCCTTGTTACCACTGTGCAGGCTGGTGGTGGTGGTGTAATGGTGTGGGGGATGTTTTCTTGGCACACTTTAGGCCCCTTAGTGCCAATTGGGCATCGTTTAAATGCCACGGCCTACCTGAGCATTGTTTCTGACCATGTCCATCCCTTTATGACCACCATGTACCCATCCTCTGATGGCTACTTCCAGCAGGATAATGCACCATGTCACAAAGCTCGAATCATTTCAAATTGGTTTCTTGAACATGACAATGAGTTCACTGTACTAAAATGGCCCCCACAGTCACCAGATCTCAACCCAATAGAGCATCTTTGGGATGTGGTGGAACGGGAGCTTCGTGCCCTGGATGTGCATCCCACAAATCTCCATCAACTGCAAGATGCTATCCTATCAATATGGGCCAACATTTCTAAAGAATGCTTTCAGCACCTTGTTGAATCAATGCCACGTAGAATTAAGGCAGTTCTGAAGGCGAAAGGGGGTCAAACACAGTATTAGTATGGTGTTCCTAATAATCCTTTAGGTGAGTGTATATTATTAATAAATCATTAATGAATCACATTCACAAGAAGTGACTCAAACAGGAGTTGACTCTATTGAGTCACTTCTTGTGAGTGTGATTCATTAATGATTAGTGATTCAGAGCACTGTTCTGGTGTCAGTAAACGAGTTAAAAGGTCAAGTGTAAACAGTTGCAAATAGTAAACAGAGTCACAGACAAACACTTGATGGGAGTGAACTCCAGATGTGCTTCATCTGTCACTGCATGTGGAGATCAGCCACATGCAAAGTTTTCTCTGGCAAAGTTTTTTCCGCCACTCCTCTGGCGGGAGTGACAGAAGTGTTGTGTAAGATACAATGACCAGTTCACTTAAATCAGGACTTCAGCTTGTGCAAGCCTGGTCATATCCGTGTGTATGGTGTGGGAGTGGCAGAGGTTAGTTGTGTGTGTGTGTGAGTGTGTGTGAGTGTGTGTGTGTGTGTGTGTGTGTGTGTGATCTTATGAACCACTGACAACTCCTAAACAACTGGTTTGTAAATAATGCTATATTTCATTTAGAAATGATAAATTGATCATTAATAAAGTATGAAAATACAATTATTAAACACATTATAGAAATGCTTTTAAAACAAGAATAAGGCATTTATAGCTGTATTTATATACTGCTTATTAATGTATATTAATGCTTTATAAATGAATTAACTGTTTACTAATGCTTAACTAATGATTAATAGCGTGGAGTTATTATAAAGTGTTACTGAACTTTCAAGTATTTTCAAACATGCTCAAACATATATATATATATATATATAGGCAACAGTTCAAAAGCATATCATTCATGAAAATCATTCATAATATTATTTTTCTTATTTAACGCTCTCTCTTCATAGATACTTTCTATGCTTGGTTATGCAGTCCCTAACAATTTACCTGCCATTGCACACACACACACATGTCTATATTACTAACAGAGCACTGTCGCTCTACACTGGCCAAGAGGGGACTCTCTGACCGAAGTCTACCTATCCAACAGGGGACTCCCATCAAGGTTATTGTAGTCTGGCATTTTTAAATTAGTTTTTATTTTAATATCATTTTCAAATTTTCAGTCAGTAATGTTTGCAGTTTACAGTTAACTCTTGTGAAAACCTCTTAATAATAAAAATAAAATAATAGTTTGAGGATGAACAAAGAACAAAACATATGCAACTAAAAAGTACAAATTATTCATTCATACTCATTCATATTCAAAATTAAATCTTGTTAAACATGGTGTATAAGAAAAGGGGGAAAAAAATATGCATATGATTATTATGATTATTCTTTAAGGTTGTTTCTATGCTTTCAAACATTATTCTTGTATTGATACATTTATGTCTATTGCATCGTTTAAAATCATATACTCATAGTTATACTCATATTCAAATGTTCTATTCAGACCAGACATTTAGTATAGGCCTACTTCTACTCTGACAAGTGTAGCCTACATCTATTTCTGGGCTAGACATGCTATTTGTTTTTTCTGTTTTCTGCTCAGTGTGGTATCGAATCTAATATGTGTGATTTAGTTTCACATGAGATGGTTATCTTACCTGGAATTAATGCACAGCTGTATTTGCAGCTAGTTCTGGTTCTGGTTCACACAGAAAGCGGTTTTGCTTGGAAAAACGGAAAAAAGACGCGGGCAGTGGAATGGGAAAAAAGTGCAAGGTCTCGAGACATCTGTCGTTAGATTCGTTTAGTTTTAGTTTTTCATTTTTGTTGAAATTTCTATTTTATTTCAGTTTACGCAAATGTTTTTTGACCAATAGTTTTAGTCTTAGTTTCATTTTTCGTTTACGAAAATAACCTCGACTCCCATAGCCTGCAATGGAACTGTGTGTGTGTGTATATTTAAGTTCAGTAATTTCACTTAAATGGCAATGAAAATTACCTATTAATGGAGAGAGAGAGAGAGAGCGAGAGAGAGAGAGAGAGAGAGTGTGTACGTGTGTGAGACAGAGTGTGTGTGTGTGTGTGTGTGTGTGTGAGAGAGAGTGGCAGAGGTTAGTTGAGTGTGTGTGTGTGTGTGTGTGTGTGTGAGAGAGAGAGAGAGAGAGAGAGAGAGAGAGAGTGTGTGTGTGTGTGTGTGTGTGTGTTTAAAATGTTTAAAATAGTCCAAGTGACTACAGTGGCTTAACCTTAAGTTTATCAAGCGACGAGAATACTTCTTGTGCGCACAAACCCCCCAAAATAACGACTTTATTCAACTCTTCATGTTCTTCTGTGTGGGCCTGAGTGAGTTCATGTAGTGTAACAGCGCAGCGCTTCTGTGATGTACGTCAGAACGTAGGCTCGCTATTGGCCGACGCTGCGTGTGATGCTGCGTGTGATGCTGCGTGTGATGCTGCGTGTGATGCTGGCCAATAGTGAGCCTCCGTTCTGACGAATACTTTTGAGTGTGTAGCAAAAGAGTAGGCAAACTTTGGGACAAACTACTTCGTCATTTTTGTCAGGTTAGATACTGATAATTAATCACTCACATAACCGCCGGACTCGCTCGTCCACCATGTCTGTAGTTTTTAACACTTTTTACTCGTGTTTGTAGTTCTAATTGAATCCTCGTACAACGCGCAATGAGTTGTGGGCAATATTAGCCGTTAGAGTGTGCACGGATCTGCACTTTTCAACATACTATGGATTTGGGACGTACTAATTCTATTTTCGAATACTATTTAGGATGGATAGTATGCAAATTGGGATGCAGAAAGAGAAAGAACCATATTCATCCGCAGAGCCCAAGCACAACCAAAACAATGTTCTTCCACAAAATGCATGCGGTTTTGTTTTTTAACCACTAGAGGGCCAAAAGTTACTTAGTGTACCTTTAAAATCGACAAGTTAATTTCTTTTCAAGCTGACCGCTCATGATCGGAGTGTTTGTCTCTCTCTTTCAGACCTGATGGAGTCGGTCCTCAGGTGTATGCAGGCGTGCCGGCGGCTGCTGGTGGTGCTGAGCTCGGACTGTCTGTGCGAGAAGAGCGTGAGTCTGCTGGAGTGTCGTCTGTGCTTGTACCTGCATCACACGACGCGCGCCCCCATCATCACCGTCAGACGCCGCACGCTCAGCGCCTCGTGCAGCGACATCACGGAGCTGCGCAACAACTCCACCTGCATCCGCTGGCACGGCGCGCGCTCGGAGCAAACCAACTCTCGCTTCTGGAAGCTCCTGCGACTCGCTCTGCCTCTGCGGCCTCTTGCTCTCGGGAAGAGACTCATCGATAGCACTTCCTCGCACTCAGACCTGGCGTCCGTGGCTACGCGTTACACGCAAGCGCAGACGGTCTCGCTTAGATACTCGAGCAAAGGCGGCAGGGTCGGAATGAGGCACTTGGGTGTAAGTGGGCGGGGCTGCAATAGAAATGGGCGTGTCTGTGAGATGAAGGGGCGTGGCTGCGCAATCTGTGTGAGTTTTCAAGAAAGTCGTCTAATTTGGGGAGGAGTTATCGCTCCTCAGTGGAACACACACCTGCATCAGCCTGTGGCCAATGGAACGATACATCACACCACACACAACGCCAACACCGAACCTGGCAACGACCCCGGCAACGACCTCTGCCCCTGTGAACCAGTCAACAACAACCAGACAAATGAGCTGCAAACGACACACTGTTGACACGCTACACTGCTTGAAACTGCACACCAACCAGTGAATATTATGAATGAAATGTGGGGAGATATGTAAATACTTACTATGAATTTAATAAACCAAATATCAGGCTGACTTTACTTTTCCTGTTTTTTTTTTTTTACAGGCTAGTATATACTTCTAATAGTATGCAATGTAGTATGTTAGTAATGAGTAATTAGTATGCTGATTTAAACATAATTGCAGCATTTTTGGGATGCATATTTCAAGTATCCCATTTGGTTACATACTGTGCCTACTATATTTCTACAGACATTTTGCACACTGTATACGATCACAAATAGTACTTAGTATGCTGATCTGAACATATATATATATATGGCAAATGCATTATTGCAATTAATTAACAGGCTAGTACATACTGCATAGTGTATACTACTAATAGTATGCTTCCAACAGTAGTATGCTGCATTGCATGTGCACATTGCATTATGGGATACAGTATCTCATGCATTGAGCTCTGGTTGCATACTGTGCCTACTATATTTCTTAAGAGATTTTGCACACTGTTTACAATCAAAAATAGTACTTAGTATGCTGATCTGAACATATATAAGAGTGGCAAATGCATTATTGCAATGAATTAACAGGCTAGTATATACTGCATAGTGTGTATACTGCTAATAGTGTGCAATGTAGTATGTTTTTTAAAAAGTAGTATGCTGTATTGCATGTACACATTGCATTATGGGATACAGTATTACATGCATTGCATTCTCCCGTGGCCTCATGGGATAGTAAATTGTCCATCGTATGCACACTTCAGAATCTCACCAGAAGAAGTAGGTCAACCAGGTCCTTTTTGCCTACTGTCTTATGAGTACTGTGAATTCAGACATACTACTTTGTTTTTTTTGCCAACTATATAGGGAAGTATGCGACTTCGGATGCAGCCACTGCTCTATCTGGCCACCAGAGGGCAGACTCTTCCCAGAATTGCTCTTGTGCATGTGGTGTGTGTTGTTTTCAAGGCCATTCAGCAAGTACTGCACAGCCGCAGACATGGGTGTGTGTTGTGGTGTGTTATTTAACGGTTCTCAGGAAAGCCTTTCTGTCTGACATCACATTTATTGAGTATCAGGAAGTAAAACTTAATGAAGAAAAACAAAAAACAACAAATATGAATGTCTTTGAGCTTGATCTTCACTTGTGTTCAGATACATCAGGGTGTGTCTGCTATCAGTCACTCATAAAAATCCCTCTTATCATCGGGTTTTCTTCCTTTTTCAATATGAAGGCTTATCACAGAAAGATTTAAAGGAGTACAGGAAGAATTTCCCTAAAATATTCATGATATCAGAAGTGAACAGCACCAAATACAGCACACACACTCGTTCCGTGTGTGTGTGTGTGTGTGTGAGAGAGAGTACCTACAACACTCAATCACAGCTAAATGAGTCATAAATCCTGATTATATAAATGACAGATGATAAGAACTATGCTGTGGGATTGAGGGAAGCAAGAATGGAGGGTTATGGAAAAAGCAGGAGTGAGAATTGAAAGTGAGCGACCAAGAAATGGAAAAGGAGGGCTGAGAAGAAGTAAACTGGAAATGCCCTAAAATTCCTGTGTTCCAGTAAAGTGTGTCGTCCTGGTGTTGGTGACTAATCATGTGACCAGGTAAAGCGCCTCTGCCTTCTTCTGTCATATTAAACATGACTTTGACTTCCTGTACTGCTTTGAGCGAGAAAGAGAGAGTGGTTTTTACTAAGGTGACTGTCACTTTTTTTATTGCTTATACTTACTGTAATTATTGATTTAAAGAGCAGAATATTATTATATTAATACAGAGACTTGAGGGTGGACACTTTTCACTTTAGATTGTAAGGAACCACCTTATACACCTCATAGCAACGAGCTGAAAACCACACAGAACATTTTATCAACTGCATATCAATGCACCTGACAGTCACTTAAAACACTTTTTCAGCTGCACAGCAGCACCCTGGCAACCACTCAGAACATCTTAGTAACTATAGAGCAGTATCCTGGCAACCACTCAGAACACCTTAGCAACTATAGAGCAGTGTCCTGGCAACCATTCAGAACATCTTAGCAACTATAGAGCAGTGCCCTGGCAACCATTCAGAACACCTTAGCAACTATAGAGCAGTGTCCTGGCAACCACTCAGAACACCTTAGCAACTGCATAGTAACGCCCTGACAACCGCTTAGAACAACCTAGCTGCCACTCAGAACACCTTAGCAACTGCATATCAACACCCTGACAGCCACCTAAACTCCCTACTACTTAGAAGACCTTAGCAGTTGCATAGCAACACCTTGGCAACCACCCAGAACACCTTAGAAACTAAAGTGCAATGCCCTGGCAACCACTCAGTACACCTTAGCAACTGCATAGTAACACCCAGACAACCACTTAGAACAACCTAGCTGGTAGCTACCACTCAGAACACCTCAGCAACTACATATCAGCCCTGACAACCCCCAAAACTCCCTAGCTACCACTCCGAACACCTTAGCAACTGCACAGCAATGCCCTAACAACCACCAAGAACTCCCTGGCTACCACTCAGAACACCTTAGCAACCACCTAGCAATGCCGTGTCAACCCCCATAGAACACCTTAGTAAATGCATAGCAACAAACCCAAACCTTCCTAGCTACTAGAATGTCAGCAACTGCCAAGTAACGCCCTGACAACCCCAAAAACGTCCTTGTTACTACATAGAGTACCTTAACAACTGCATGTCAAAGCCCTGACAACCATTTAGAACACAATAGCTACTGCTCAGAACACCTTAACAACCACATAGCATTGCCGTGTCAACCCACTATAGAACTGCATCTGCATAGCAACACTCTGGCAACCACTTAGAACAACTTAGTAACAGCATAGCCATGGCAACCACCCAAAGCTCCCTAGCTACTACATAGAGTACCTGCGCAACTGCATAACAATACCCTGGCAACCACCCAGACCTTCCTAACTACCCTTAGAATATGTCAGCAACTGCATAGAAACGCCCTGGCAACCCATACCTTGTCACTGCCAAAGTGCTAGGGTACTGCGGGTGGTCGCCAGGAAAATCTAGTTATATTGTGGTACTTTCATGGTGGTTTTCTGACATTTTTGGAGCTTGACAGATCCACTGTTTTGTTGTAAGAAAAACAACACTCTACTAAACGACTCCTTTTATGCTCCACAGAAGAAATAAAGTCATTCTGGTTTGGAGCGACATGATGGTGGTGAGTACTTGATAGGCTATTGTTATTTTTTGGGGTGTAGAGAAATTGTTTAATAAAACATGGCAAATACACGCATGAATAGAAGCACCTGAGGCCGAACCAGGTGGGAAATAAACGATTATCACCAAAAAAACAGCAGCTTCTGACACAGTTTATGCTCCACAACAGCGTGTTAATGACTTTCTCTGGCCAGGTTTTCATGTAGACCTGTGAACGCATTCCTCCACTGTCTGTCCCAACCACAATGGCATTCTCACATACACACTGAGCTCATGCAGAAGGAAGTAAAATCACACAACAACACCTCATACCGTAAAGAGAAGGATGAACAGAAAGTGACTGACTGTACATGAATGTGATCCGCTCTGAATTCATGACATACTGTAAATTGTAAAAGTTGGAAGCGAAATTTAATTAAGTCTAATTACTGGTCTTATGCTTATCAGATGTTTCTACTGAGATAAAGAGCAAAGCCATCTCACATCGTGTCTGGAGTTTTGATCGAGAAGCAAAAGTTTTGAAAAATAGAAAAAAGGGACGCAGTATCAAAACTGCGCATGCGCAGTACAGGTAGGATGAGCAGCACACCGAAGCAGGATTAGCGCCGCGTTTGCCCAGTTAAACGCCAAACATGTGCAGTGTAAAGGCCCAAGAACTATAACTATAAAGAAAACTAGTCTATAACAATAACTAAATTAGCGTCCACACCAACTAATTGCTCTGTTTGTTATAAGCACGCGCTGCATATCGCGTAAAGCAGGATGGATTCTGATTGGCTGTCAATGATTTTATCGTTCATTAACTGAAAAACATTTTTTGTGAAAGTGATCGTTTCTCTGTGCCGCTATATTATTATAGTTGTGTGGACTATTCTTTTACATTCAGAACGATTTTTAAAACTGTATCTTCATCGTTCTGAACGTGACTTAAAACGTCGAAGAAAAGATGTTTACTTCTTACCTTTATGGACCTTTTTTCACAGACTGATGACGCGTTTAACGGTCGTCAGCATCTTAAATCCTGTGAAGTTTTTTATATTTTCATTTTTTTTTAAATATATATGTGCATTTATAACACTATAGGCCTACTTCGTATTAAGTTATATTTCTTTTTAAGCAAATTACAAAAAACGAGTTAACGCTGCTGTGGGAGTGAAGGTAAAATTGAGTCTTTATCTCTTCTGACTGCAGAAATCAATCTCTCTATTTTAATTTTGAGTTGTGAAAATACTATTGTGGAGTTATTATTTTACTATTTGGGCAAATGGGAACGCAAAACATATATTTAAAGTCCAGGTGGTGAAAATCAAACTTTTAATGTTGTTTATATGTCTATGGTGTTTTTAATATGCTTTAAGACAAACCATGTGCAAATTCATAAGTCAACACCATTGCTGAGTATTTTTTTAATAAAAGCCCTTAATCTTTTTAAATGTTTGAATTTGTGTATTCCTGCTATTACATTTCGTAGTTTCTGGACCACATCTGGCCCTGGGACCAAGCCGAATCACAGCCAGATCTGTCGTACAGTGTCTGGGCCAGAACTGGGCCACATGAAACAAGTCACTTTACAATGTCTGGGCCAGAACTGGGCCACATGAAACAAGTCACTTTACAATGTCTGGGCCAGAACTGGGCCACATAAACAATACAAGTCATTTAGTGTCAGGGTGTGGGTCTCATCTGAGCCGGAGGACATTTTTTTGTGTCTATTTTCCATTTTTGGGCCGGGGACCCAGTCAGAACTGGGCCAGAATTGAAGCAAGGATGTGGGCCAGTGGTGGGCCAGACAAATTTTGCTAACTGGGTTTCTCCTTAAAACTGCAGTGAACCAAAGACAGTCTCAAAAACACGGTTGGAAATCGCTGGTGTTTCTGACGTCACAAACTACCTTGTAACCAATCAGATCAACGTGTGATCGTCAACCAGTGGATCTCTGAGCTGAGTGAGTGAGTGGAGGCGGGGCTCATTTGCATATTCATAGAACCTTGGAACCATTTTCAAGGAAAAAACATTTAAATATGTAATTTTGGGGATCAAAGGTGAGTTTTAAGGGACGTCTCAAACTGTTCTCAAATGCACCAAAGTCTCTCAATATTGAACTCAAACATTTCAGAAAAGCAAATGATCTGAGCTGCTCCACATTTCTGAGTGAACTAACTAACTAACCCTGTTTCTGCAGCTCAAGCAGACGTTTGGTTCGATTCCCAGGAAACGCTTGAACTGATGAACTACTGATGCAATGTAAGTCACTTTGAATAAAAGCATCTCATAAATGCATGAATGTCAGAGTAAAATGCTTAAGCTGTTTCTCTGCTACTGCCAGTACTGTGTGGGAGGATTCATGCAGTTCTTGTGAAGAGACCAGAAGGAGAAGTGTGCCGATGTGTTTGTTTTCATAATTGTAGAAGTCATTCGGTCCGGGTGAGTAAACGTATATAATTATTGCTCAGGTATGTCACGTCACATCACGTCTGTAGTTCATTTCACCTGAAGTCACACACAAACATTTGTTTATTAATGTGGGAATTTCCCAGTGACTTATCTGTAATTCAGTTTACTGAATTATAATATAAAATAACATGTGTTTCCTTCTGGGGACCTTATCTGTCCCAAAGGCTCGATCTCTGCAAAGATAGCACAAAATCTGGTTTTATCTAGTGCTTCATGTGTGTGTTATGTTTCATCATGTTGACAAAGTGATAAAACAAAAATATGTGTAACACTTTTCAATAAGGTAAACATGTTAACATAACCATGAAAAATACAGCAGTCAAAATTTAAAGTGGATCAAAAAAGTTAATCAAAGTTGTCCTAAGACAAGAACGGGTATTGTTAAAAATGCATGTATAGTTTTGATCCACTGATCTAATTTTGAAATGTGCAAATACTAAAATATGAAGTTTTGCTGTGTTTAATGGACCTAACATGAACTAGCAATGAACAGTTGATTCATTTACAAAGATCAATAAATACTGTAACCAATGCATTGCTCATGGTTAGTTAATGCGCTTTAATATTTAACAACATTATTGATCTGCCTGCATTGACACTATTATACGAGAACTGAACTGAGCTGGATCTGGATATATTATATATATATAAATGAACTAAATTAAATGATCTTTTTTACAACAAAACTGAACCATCTGAACTACCTTAAGCTGGACTGTGACGCTATTTTCTTCTAGAAACAAACTTTGTTGCACTATACTCCTGTTATCTCTGTAAAGCTATTGTATAAAGCGCAATATAAATAAAGGTGACTTGACTTTAACTAATGGGACCTTATTGTAAAGTGTTAGCAAAAATATAAAACCAGTTCAGTTTCAGACGCTTTCAAACACATTCTTGCACATCAATCACTTGTTTGCTTTAGTGAAGATTAGAGTTATTTGATGTAGTAATTTAGTGTAGTTTAGCTTAACTTATTTTAGCCTACGCAGCTTATTTCACGTGATTCACATTCTCAGACACTTCTTTGGTTTTTAATTGTGAAACCTTATATTAAGACAGAAACACGATCTGAGGTTTCACACTTTAATGAAGAGCACTTCCTCTTTCTCTCTCTTGCTCAGTCAAAAAGGAACTGTTTAATCGCCGTGTTTCATTTGATCCGAGCGCTGGAGGACAGGCGGCTGAACTTGAGTAAGTGCTCTCTCGTCTCATCATTTCTCTACTCTCACTCTTTCCCTCTTCACACACTTTCACACACACGCGTTGGCCGGTGGCATGTGTGCGGCTGGGTCAGGTTTCTCAGGTTTTTTCTGGATCAGGGCACTGTGTTAAACTGTGTGTGTGTTGTGAAGCGTGTCGGGTGTAATCATTCACACTTATGCTAGTTGAGATGGTGTTTTCTCTTGATTTTCTTCATTTATGTTTGTGTTGTTGTCTGTGATCGACCCACTGAAGCTTTTGTGTCCTTTAAACACTTTCAGTTTAACGTGGATCATTTTTAAAAGCTCTTTGATTTCATTGTAATGTGACAAAACAGTGAAATGGCACAATAAGTGTAGTTTAGTTTAATGGCACCTGCGTTAAAGTAACACAATTAGTTTAGATATGTTTAATTTAGTTTATTTTAGTTCAGCTGCAGTAAATCAAACATGTTTAGTTTAGTTTAGTTTAGTTTAGTTTAGTTTAGTTTAGTTTAGTTTAGTTTAGCTGCAGTAAAGCAAGTACATTTAGTGTAATCTTGTTTACTTTAGTTACCTATCCTCTGGAATAAAATGCCACAACCAGTTAAGTGTAGTTTAGTAAAATTTAGTTTAATAGTTTAAACTAAACTAATAGTTTAGTAACACAATTAGGGGTGAATTTAGGGTGATTGGGACACATTTTGCCATGGAGATGACTTGGAAAAAGTGTCTCAATCAACCCGAATTTACCCCTAGTTTAGTTTAGTAAAATGTAGTTTAGTTTAGATAAGTGTATTTTAGTTTAGTGCTGTCTGTGGTAAAGCTGCATGATTAGTTTAGTTTAGGCTACGTTAGTTAAAACACAAATGGCACAAACAGTCCAGTTTAGTAAAATGTTTAGTTTTTAGGTTAGTTTAGTAAAACGTAGTTTAGTTTAATGCCCTCGGTGGTGAAGTAGCACAATTAGGCTAGTTTAGTTTAGTCAAATTAAATTGGCATAGTAAAATTGCACAACCAGTTTAGTTTAGTTAAGTTAATCTTTAGTTAAAAAAAATAATAATAATTGTTGCCTACAATTTTTAAGTACAATCAACTTGGATGTTTAAGTCATTTCAACTTAAATGACATTAAATTGACTTAAAAATGAGTTTAAACTGGTAAAACTTTGAAAAAAAAGTTGAAATTTGCTTAACTCATTTTAATGAGTTAAAGCAATGTAAAAACAAACATTGTCATAACTTATTGATCACATAATTTTTTACAGTGTGTAGTAAAGCGACACAGTTTAGTTAACTTTAGTTAATACTCTCTCTGGGAAAATGGCACAAACAGTTTCGTTCAGTAAAATGTTTAGTTCAGTTTTTAGGTTAGTTTAGTTTAATGCGCTCTGCAATAAAGCAACATAAGTCATTTTAGTTCAGTGTATTTTAGTTTAGGGGATTCTGTAGTAAAGCAACACAAATAGTTTTGTCCAAAGTACAATTGCACAATCGGTTTCCTTTCTCCCTCTCGTTTGTCCTCGGTCGCTCTCTGCCGTTGGCATTGTTTTGCTGTCTGAGGTGTTTCTGGAGGGTGTGTCTTGTGGGAATTCCCTCTGACAGTATCGATATGAAGATGGGGATGACATCAACTCTCTGTCCCTTTCTCTCTGTGTGTGTGTGTTGTAGGCGTTCTTCCTGTTTCGAGAGTCAGATGAGGAGGACATGAAGAAGCCAGTCTGCTCTCTTTAAGTGTTTCACCCGGTCACTCGCGTCCGTCAGCATGAGTCCACAACGCCCCTGCTTATACACCCACAGATACAGGTACAGCTCTCTCTCTCTCCGTGTGTGTGTGTGTGTGTGTGTGAGAGTGAGTGAGTGTGTGAGTGAGTGAGTGTGAGAGTGAGTGAATGTGAGAGTGTGTGTGAGAGTGAGTGAATGTGAGAGTGTGTGAGTGAGTGTGTGAGAGGTGTGTGTGTGTGAGAGTGTCTGTGTTTGTGTGTGTGTGTATGAGAGTGTCTGTGTTTGTGTTTGTGTGTATGAGAGTGTCTCTGTGTTTGTGTGTATGAGAGTGTCTCTGTGTTTGTGTGTGTGTGTATGAGAGTGTCTCTGTGTTTGTGTTTTTGTGTTTGTGTGTATGAGAGTGTCTCTGTGTTTGTGTTTTTTTTGTGTGTGTGTGTATGAGAGTGTCTCTGTGTTTGTGTTTTTGTGTGTGAGAGTGTGAGAGTGTGTGAGAGGTGAGTGAGAAGTGTGTGAGTGAGTGTGTGCATGATGGTGAGTGTGTGTATGAGAGTGTCTCTGTGTTTGTTTGTTTTTTGTGTGTGTTTGTGTTTGCGAGAAAGAGAGTGTGTGCGTGATTGTGTGTGTGTGTATGAGAGTGTCTCTGTGTTTTTGTGTGTGTGAGAGGGCGTGAATGCGCGTGTGTGTGTGTGTGTGTGTGTGCGTGTGTGTGAGAGCGCGTGAATGTGTGTGTGTGTGTGTGTGTGTGTGTGTGTGTGTGTGGCTAAACTAGTGAAAACGTCTGTCATCGCTAGATAAAGGAGATGTTTAGGTGATGTTAGTCGTTAAACCTGTGAGGGCTCATGAGCTCGAGAGATAAATATCATTAATATAATAGAAAAGTGGAAGTCTAGGAGAAGTCTTCACTATTATAGCTCTCTGTACGTGTGTGTTAGTCGTTTCTCCACCTAAGAGGGAAGTGCTGCTCTTGTGTTCGTGTGTTTGCATGGGTATATTTAGATCAGGAAATCGTTTGCATTAGCCATTTTTCTTATTGCACTGTTCTGTTGTTCTTTGACAGTCCTCTTGTGTTGACTAGCAGGATTTCGTTCATGATCTTTTAATCTTTGCTTTTTCAATGCGCACAGCCGTGAACACATCAGTCTAGACGATCAAACATGTCCGCTTACCAATAGCAGGAGTGCAGATCTCCTGTTTCAGTTCAACATTTACCCGTGTTGACGTTGATCTATGCGTCAATAACGTTGCGTTTGCAGAAAGTGCGTGAAACACTTAATCCACATGATGCATACTAACGACATCCTCTTTAACACACTGATCGTACTAGTGGTGTTATATTATAATGTAGGGTTTACTTATGAGGATGTTAAATGTTGTAGTGTTTGTTTGCTTAGTTACAATACACCTGAACACATGCAAACATCAAGTAAGTGTGTTGTTTTGGGTTAAAGGCCTGGGTTTGCAGTTATTTTTCTTTAAACATTATGAGTCATGGGAATTTTAGAGGAATATGCTAATGCACATGATTGTGAGTAAGTGTGTGTTTTTTGCGTTTTCTCTTATTGTTGTTCTTGCTTGTGTGTTTTTGACAGCTTGGCCCTGGTCATGATCTTGGTGCTGGTAACAGCTGCAACTGGTAAGAGCAACTCCTGATTTATGCCTCGCTTTTGCAGGATCACGTGCACATGTTTAACGGGGTTCAGTGGGACAGTTCGGACACACAACCAGTCAAGTTTTACTGTAGTGATTAGAAAAGGCCTGTTTATTACTGTGATTTGCTGAATGTGTAGAGATTGAAAGAGAAACGTTACGGGGCGATGGATAATGTAGGGATGAGTTACTAGAAGCTGGAGGAGGCGGGGAATGCACCTCCACTAAAAAACATTCAAAGAACGAGGAAGCAAAACTCGGACAGTAAGAAAAGGACTTCTGAACCACTGAAATAAGTCATGTAGAATCACCCTGATTGAAACACACACATCTATACACACACACACACACACACACACACGAATACACACACTCACACTCACAGACACACACACACACACACATACACAAAAAACACAAACACAGAGACACTCTCACACACACACACACACAAACACACACAAAAAACACTTAACACAGAGACACTCTCATACACACTCACCATCACGCTTACACTCACACACACAAAAAAAACACTAACACAGAGACACTCTCATACACACACACACACACACACACACTCACCATCACGCACACACTCACAGACACACACACACACACAAAAAACACAAACACATAGACACTCATACACACACTCACCATCACACACACACTCACACACACACACAAAAAACAAACACAGAGACACTCTCATACACACACACTCACAATCACGCACACACTCTCACACACTCACTCTCACACACACACACACACACACACACACACACACACTCGCTCACTCTCTCACGCACACACTCTCACACACACTCACTCACTCACTCACTCACTCTCTCACACACACACACACACACACTCACAATCACGCACACACTCACACACTCACTCACTCACTCACTCTCAAACACACACACACACACACACACACACAGTGCTGGGTAGTAACTTATTACACATGTAATCTGGATACATAATCAGATTTAAAAAAATGAAGTACTTGTAATTAGATTATATTAGGTTTAAAATACTCGTAATCAGACTACAGTTACTCTTTATTGCTTACATGATCACATGTTATTCTCACTATAGCAGTAAAGTATTCATAATTCACTGATTATCCCTAATACTTCTTATGTACATCAATAAACTCTTCCAGTTTTGTGGAATTTCACACACAGACCAGCGACTAGTCATGTGACGATCACTGAAAACATTTGATCTCCGGATTTACACAAATCATTTCACTTTTAAGAAATGTTTTCTCAACATTGCACTATTGCATATCTAATCAGTTCCGCATTAATTATTATTTGATTTATCTCTCAGTGAGTCATTTAACCATGTATTTCTGTCTCTGGAAGGCTTTTGTCTTTCAACACATTTTTAGATGCAGTGAGGGGATTCCCCAACTTTTTTTTTTCATCTGAATCTATTTAAATATAATATATTTACTTGAATTTCCCCCTGAGATTTCAAGTTAATACGTTAGGTCAACAATAGAATAAAGTCCATAATAATAATGATATTAAGTTGACTGTTCTGACGTCAGGTTAATGGTCACATGACAAAAGATTTTATCATTTGCTTTTATTTTAAAAATATTTATGATTTAATTAATAGCCTTTCACCCACAGTTCTGTCACACACCCCAGTCTGGGAAATCCTGACGTCATGTAATATTTAATGCACTTCATGTTGTTGATGATATTTTCTTTCTCTTTGTGTTTTTAAATCAATATGGTACAAGATTATCCTATTCAACTCATAACAATAAATATAATGATAAACAAAAGTAAACTAAAAGTAGTCAGATCCTTGAATTATGGATTCTGTTACTAACTACAATGATGAACACACACACACACACACACACAATACGTAATATATATTATACATATATATATATTTTAACTACCCATAGTGATTACTGTTGTGCTTGGAAATGATATATATCTTGTATCTGTGTAGTTTTCTGAACAGTATCATAAATTCTAATGCATATTCACAGCAGGGATCAAACTGAATATAACACTGATTTCACTGATTTAAAGCGTAACTCTCGCCAAAATGCGACCTAGGCTCTTTTTTCGTGTAAAAGCATAATTAGGATGGAAACACCACTTTTAAGTTTGACCGTATTTTCGTTTTCGGTCAGATTGCCTTGTGAATGGGAGTGAATGGGGCACGACTATGATAGCATCAAAATCACTATTTTTAAAACACTAAGAAGGCTCGACACAACATGAAACTTTGCTCTCAGTGTCACCAGAGGCTCTACACATGAACTCAAGGCATTTTGTCAGTCAAAAATAGTCGATCTCCGAAAGCGACGTAACAGGGAGGAGAGTAAAGATGGAAAGCTCCATATAAATTCACGGATAATCTGTTGTTTTGTCGTTAGTGAAAATCAATATTGACCTTGTATTTGAAAAAGGATCCTTATATATGAAGCAATACTAAAATTCAGAGTCAGTTCATTCGCATTCGGAGATCGACTATTTTTGACTGACAAAATGCCGGCGGACACAGAGACAGTGAGTTGTTCAAAATCTTTCTTTTTAGTAAACTCTGTGAACACACACACTGTTCTCAATGCTGGAGTTCATGTGTAGAGCCTCTGGTGATACTGAGAGCAAAGTTTCATGTTGTGTCGAGCCTTCTTAGTGTTGTAAAAATAGAGATTTTGATGCTATCATAGTCGTGCCCCATTCACTCCCATTCACAAGGCAATTTGACCGAAAACGAAAATAAGGTCAAACTTAAGCTAATTATGCTTTTAACGAAAGTTTGCCTCGGGTAGATTCACAAAAAGAGCCTAGATTGCATTTTGGCGAGAGTTACGCTTTAAATATACATGTTGCTATTTACACTGAGGTACATTTGCTTTATAATAATCACATGCAGACTGAAATGCTTCTCAAATCTGATCTGTGTGTCCTTCTGTTGTGTGTTTGTGTAGATGCAAGCGGTCCACCGGTGAACATCACTGCTGTTTTGGGTCACACCGCTACATTCAAATGCCCCAATCAGAAGAGCGGGACTGTTACACGCTTGTACATACAGAAAGTTGTTGAAAACAAGGATGATAAATTCATCAACGGTTTTGATTTATCCAGAAAATTGGATGTTTTTCCCGAGTACCAGAACAGAACCAAAGTGAACCAAACAGCCCTCAGCATGGAGATGACAGATGTCTCCGTTTCTGACGAAGGATTGTACAAATGTGTTGTCTTTTACGGCAGAGTGGAGCCTTTCTCAGAGATCTATCTCAAAGTCACAGGTATGGCACAATAAATACAGACCACAGGGTTGGGTTAAGCTCAGAACTGAAGAATCGGCTCAGTTTCAGTTTATGAGTGTGAATTTGAATCTGAATGGCAGAAAGAGAAATTCACATTAATTCAACAACAACAGGATTTTCAAAACGACAAATCATAAATAATTACATCATTAATTTTGACAAATTATGCTCATCTTTTCTCGGATATGTACAATATATTTTATCTCAACTAATGGGATTCACCCTATTTATTTAAACTAAATTAACAGCCATCAATGCAGATTATTGTTTTTAATTTTATTTTAATTTTTAATTTTGCCAAACAATAACCAGAGGGTGTGCATAAAAAAAGAAGATTAATGGTGATTAATGTTTCCATATAATTGTATAAAAAATAATATTGACAAAACAAATTGAGGAAATTAGAGCATTCTGGCTAATTAGTGAATATAGTTGATTTCTGTAAATCCTCCAAATGTTATATATGAGAATATGTTTAGATATGGGTGATTCATACTACAACATAAAATGCATTATTAAAAACTACTTTTGATTTTCTTTTACTTTCTTCCTTTTTTATGCACCCCTTTCGGTACTTAGATTCACATGCACTTCAAATTTTGAGCCATTCTCAGTTCATTTCTGAATGATGCACAACCCTGATAAGCTCCTACATTGTGTGTAATGAATCTGCGGTCATTTGAATACATGTTCGTGTGCGAATATGAGTGTGCATGTCTGTTTTAAGACCATCTCTGGTTTATTTGCGTATGTACATCTGTCTGCGCGCTTGCGTTGGAAACTCACCGCTGCTGAGTAAGCGCTCATGGGAGGCTATTACTGACGTGGGTTTTGAGGAAATGAAACATTGTAGGGGGAACCTCTCCGGATCTCTAAAATGTCACTTATTCCACTGTTCTCTCCCTTTTTAAAGCCAAATACAGCGTTCCCACAATCGAGAAGGAGTGCAGTGAACGTAAGAACGGCGATGGCGCTGCTGGGAAAAGCTGCCAGCTGAGTTGCTCGTCGACGGGAGGTTACCCGCAAAGTGCCGTGAAGTGGGCGGAGCTTAACCCCAGTCTGATGAGTGTCGTTCACAACGAGAGCTCAGGAGATCCGATCTCCGGAACGTGGACCATCAACCAAACCATCACGTACAACTGCGACCATCCAATCAATGTCAGCTGTGCCGTAGATGACGCTGTTTCCCCCACCATCACCATTTGTAAGTGAGCTGGATGTAAATTGCATTCGATTAAAGCTCCAAAAAAACATTTTACAAAAAACCAGCAAGCGATATCCATCATTTCACCGTCTAGGTGAACTATAGACCCGGTATAGTCCGGCTATGAGTAACACACTTCTAGACAAAATAACCTTGAGTTTGGTTACATGTCATTTTTCCCAAAATAACTTGCGAGATGTTTGATATTCCATCATGTAAGCAAAGTCAACAGTGATTACAAGGTGTTCGGTTTCATTTCTTCACTCATTTCATTTCTTTATCTAATTGATGACGAGTCTATTCTTGGGCGATGGTTTAGACGTCTATAAAATTTTCACTGACAGCCCAAATTTTGGCTTGTTTTAGTCTATTAAACGTCTTTTAAACGCAAAATTGCTTGCTGGGACTTTATTTTAAGGAGACGCGCATGCACGTTTCTACATGTACGTACTATAGTATTAGTAATAACAGTAACTAACCCCAAACCAAACCCTAACCGTAACTATAGTAAGTACATGTAGGTAATTAATATTACTCAGTACTTATTTGAGTAAGTACTGTGTAAATACGTCAACCTTAAAATGAAGTGTAACCAAAAAGTCATATTCCAAGTCTTTTGAAGTTTTGTGTGACTGAATTTAGAAATTGTTGATCACAGAAAATCTCGTCTAATAAAATGTAGAGGGGGCATTTCACTCATGCATATTAATTAGGTTATATTGCATGAGTAATGTGGAGTAGAGGGTGACACGGGAGTGGATTTTCAAACCTCTCCCGTCCCAATCCCACGAAAAAACATCCAATCCCGTCCCTATTCCCTCCCACTCCCGTGTTGTTTTTTTGACCGGAATCTGTCAGTTACAGTAAAAAAAAATGCATCACAATAAGTGTATTGTGATTGTCACTAACATTTTAGTAACTAAACTGATTTTTATTAGGTTTAGTGACAACATGTTACAATGTTTACATGGTACAATTTCTGGTAAGCTACGCTTTTTTATTATTTCAATTCAATTCAATTATTGATTTGATATAATATTGACTCATATGGATAAATATTAGGTAGGCTACACAAGATAGGCGTTATTTTTTCTCAAGAAAAAAACAACAACTCACCTAATGCTGTAAACATAGACAGCCCTATCAGCTGGTAGTAGGCTATTATTTAAAGGGTTACTTCAGGATTTAGCATTAAGCTTTGTATTAGTAGAAAACCTGGAGTATTTTCGAATTACCATGCTTTCCACCCTCATATCCCCCTGAGACAAGAGAATTATGTATTTTTTGTCTGGAAAAAATCCTCCGATGACGCAAAAATCGTCATTTTGCGTCATCGGAGGATTTTCTGGCCAGAGGCTAAAGACTACAGCCAGTAGGAGGAGCTGTTCCGCATGTTTTCAGCCCGCCCATAGAGGGATCTCACTCACAGTCACAGAATGTACACACAGTCAGCCGTCTTTCTTTGGAAGCTAAGCTAGCAGGCTATTGTTCTGTGGTCTGTGGACAAAGCTGAATAGTTGGAGAAAGCTGAGTAAGTAGGGGTTACCATCTTCCTTTTCCCGGACTTGTCCGGCGGGCGAGAACGTTCAAAATGTCCGGGATTCAGCTTTTGCGTTCTGCGGTCGCCATTCATTGTTTACATGCACACCTTTTGTTTTAATCTAACTGAATTCATTCCGATTGGTGAATCTGAATGTAGTGTTTACATGAACGCTAAACAACAAGTGATCGGTCGATGTGCGTTTTACCCTTGCTAAGAAAATTCCCGCTCCTCCGTGAGAGATACGAGACCCGGCGCGTCTCAGTAATGACGCCACCGGCCTCGCGCCGTTCTCCCGCGGCCGTCAGCCTCGTCCTGCTCGCCACAGTAAACATGATGAATGAATGGCGACTGTAGAACGCAAAAGCCGAATCCCGGACATTTTGGGCGATCTCTAGAGATCCCTGGCAAATCCCTGGCAAACTCATCACGTAGCCTAAGTTAGCCTTGTTGTTTTCAACTCTTACCGGTAGGCGTGGCCTCCTAAGGCAGCGAAGCAAGTGCATTCTGGGAGTTGTTGTCTTTCATCCACATAAGCCAAAAATATATTTTCTGGCTTTTCTCAGTCTAGAAAGCTCCAAATTCAAAAATTTCTTCACATTTCTTCTACTTAAATGACCTATTTTAAATACACATTCATCTTCCCAGAGGTGAAGTAACCCTTTAAGGTTAAAAATAACTCAAATTAAATATAATGCGTTTTTTTATTATTATAATAACAACTTTATTTAATGATACAAGTAAAAATATAATAAATATGTAATATAGAACACATATTTAGCAAAATACTCTCTATAGCTTTTTTTTTTTCTTGCCACCTACCTGCTATAGCCTATATTATGTTCATTAAATGGCTTTCCTGTGGTAAATCTGACATAATTGTTCTCCAGCTGTGTTATTGACCTCTTCACGCTGATAAAAAACACTGATTGATCGATATTATGTATGAGGAATACATTTCGGTAAGTTGTACTGTATCTTTCAACAGTGTTCATTCGTCTTTATTAACTATTAGCTAGTAGAGATGATCGGTTCACGTGCGCTAGGGATCTGTCACGTAACATTTACAAGCGCCAAAACGGTATTTATTCTTTGAATTTCGTAATAAAATTGACAGAATCTGAGAGCTGAGATTTTTTTATATCATAAAGTAACCTGCTCCGTCTAGTCTGTCGGTCTCCGTGTCCTCTTTGCTTTGTGATTTTTCTGTGCGTGAGAAAATGGATGTAATGTGTGGCGTGAGAGCGTGTGAAAAGCGTGTCTCATGCGTGTGTGGAGCACGTCATTCACTTTACCAGCCACACCAAAGCAAACAGGAGAGCATAAAGAGAAAGGGCAAATATAATTTAGTTCAAAATTTAAATAGAGTTTATTTATAGAAACTGTATATTTGTGTATAAAGTTGGGTATCATAGTTTTATTACGATTCCCGGTCCCGCCCACTCCCGCTGATATTTTTTCCTGTCCCGTCCCAATCCCGTGATTAATAGTGATTTTGTTTCCCATCCCATGAGAGGCTGACATTTTTTCGGGAATCCCGCGGGTCACGGGAATCCCGCGGGATTCCCGAAAAAATGTCAGCCTCTAATGTGGAGTATATAATGTTCATTTTTGGTAAACTTCTCCAGGGCTTTTCCATCTTTTAGATGGCATGGATACCCAAATATGACCATGCTTATGCAAGGGAGAGTATCCTGAAATTTAAAAGGCAGCGATATATTTTATATCAAATTTATTCTAATTACTATATACTATATATACTATACCAAGTTAAAAGATTATTTGAAAAATATTTACATTTTAAGGTTTACTAAAAACAAAAAATCCATTATTTCCCTTATAGGACTGTACTGTTAGATGTATTATCAAATTTTTGTTTATTTATTTAATCTAATTTATGTTTTTATTTATTTTGATTTAGTTGTTATTATTTATATGAATCATTTTTCATTTATTTCTTATTTATTTTAACCCATTTATCTATTTATTTTAATCTTTAACATTTTTTAGATATTATATTATTTATTTCTGTGAATCACTTTTCATTTATTTCTTCTTTATTTGAACCCATTTATCTATTTATTTTAATCTTTTACATTTTTTAGATGTTATTTTATTTATTTATATGAATCACCTTTCATTTATTTCTTATTTATTTGAACTAATTCATCTATTTATTTTAATCTTTTAAATTATTTATTTATTTTTACACAGTTTTTCTCGGACCCCTCAGACCCTCTTGCGGCCCCCAGTTTGAAAACCCCAGTAACAAGTGCGTCACAAATAATTCTTCAAGAGGGAAAAGTCAAAAGATCAAATGTCTTTTCTTGTCTTCTTTCAGGCGAAAAAGAACCTTTCTCAGTTAAGGTGATCGCAGCTATTGTTTTCGTGCTTGTGTTTGTCCTGCTGCTACTTCTTGTCCTCATGGTGATGAAGCTCTGCTGTCGAAGAGGTCGACAAGGTACACAAGAACACACACACTCAATTATTAAGAAACACTAAACTACATTAGCTATTAGACTTCAAATCTTCATCTGAACATGTGTATCGTTTCTCTCTTCCACAGATGATCAACGTGACCCTGAAAATGCTGGCCTTCCATTAACGTAGGTATCTTCACTTTATGTTCTCTTATGTCCTCGCTGTTTTTAATGATGCAATTAAAATGAAAATGTTCTGGAGCTCAGAAAAGCACCGTAGAAATTATGCATACCAGGGTTATTATAGTTAACTAAAACTAAAAAACATAAAATCTTTTGGGTAACTCTTCATTTTACAGTGTAACATATGTACGTACCATAAATTATGCGTAATTACATGCAACTAACCCTCAACCAAAACCCTAATCCTACCCTAACCCTATAGTTAGTACATGTAGTTAATTAGTATCACTCAGTACTTAAATATATAATTACACTGTAACAATGACACCTTAAAATAAAGTGTAAACTAATTAAAATTTTATATGAAAAACTTATTTCAGCTAGTTGCCAAAGGCAATATTTCTCATTTCCATTTAGTAGAACTTATGGAAGCTTGTTTCCGCCACTAAATAAAAAATAATAATAATAATAAATTTATATCTCGCCATTCTGACTTTTTTTCTCGCAATTGCGAGTTTATATCTCGTAATTGCATATTATAAAGTCAGAATTGCGAAATTTAAACTCGTAATTGCGAGAGAAAAAAAGTCAGAATTGCGAAATGTAAACTCGTAATTGCGAGAAAAAAGTCAGAATTGCGAAATTTAAACTCATAATTGTGAGAAAAGGTCAGAATTATGAAATTTAAACTCGTAATTGCGAGACAAAAAGTCAGAATTGCGAAATTTAAACTCATAATTGTGAGAAAAGGTCAGAATTATGAAATTTAAACTCGTAATTGCGAGACAAAAAGTCAGAATTGCGAAATTTAAACTCATAATTGTGAGAAAAGGTCAGAATTATGAAATTTAAACTCGTAATTGCGAGACAAAAAGTCGGAATTTTGAAATAAAAAAAAATTCTTTACTTTTTTTTAAATTCAGTGGCGGAAACGAGTTTCCATAAGAATTTGATGGACTGAAATAATTAGTATAAAAACTAAATAAAAACATAAAAATGATAAAATCAAACAACAAAATTACTAAAACTTTCACTACAATTAAAAATTATAAATACAAATTAAAAATATGAATAAAAAATATAATAGTATAACTATATTCCATGTCTTCTGCAGTCATTTGAAAAGTCATTGACTGAAAATCTTGACATAGTTTTTGCATGGAAAATGAATTCAAAGTAATTCAAATAAAATTATTTCCAGTTGATGATTTTTGTTTTTGGTGAACTGTTGCTTTCAGACATAAGTGATGTCATGTTCCGTTGACGCCAAAAATAACCAATGGAATTCCTGTATTTCTAACTAGCGACTGCCATTCACAGCTCAAGAGTGTCTGAGTCGTGAGGACTAAACATTAAGGAGACGTGACAAGATTTTCCGCCATTGTGGAAGTGCTTCAACTCCTAGACGGACCAAGAGCAGATTGTCCAGCTCAACGTTGCGTCTTTACAGTGGTCAGCAGGT
Source organism: Abramis brama (assembly GCF_963993115.1). Taxonomy (NCBI): domain Eukaryota; kingdom Metazoa; phylum Chordata; class Actinopteri; order Cypriniformes; family Leuciscidae; genus Abramis; species Abramis brama. The sequence continues at coordinate 5,312,651 of NC_139972.1, forward strand.
CCTGACAAACATCCCGGCACATTTGAACAAGCTTTTGAGAGTGTCCCCTTCCTTTACCCAGTCGTTCCTTTGGAAAAGCACATCATTTCCTCGGAATCCTGAAGCAGCAGTGGGTTTGTTTTTAACACGGAGGCGTTTCAGCCACAGAAGAGTGATTCATAACGGTGCTTATTAAAAAAATTCTAACATTTACGGGAAAGTTTAATGGCTAAAAATTGCGCACTATTCTCCATAATGTCCTGTATCAACATCTCATAGTATTTCAAACTGTGCCACTTTATTCCAGGGAATGGGAATTGTTAAGTTCAGACTTTGAATGCTGAACTGAAGTAAATAGTCTGATTTAGGCCAGTTGTATGGTTGACAGTTGTTTATGTTCATTTAAGAATATGTTATTGAAATGGTCTTAACACTGTTCATTCTGAAGGGACATTTCATTTGCTTTTAGAAGCTGATTCATTGAAGCTTTATTTTTTTAAAGCCAGTTCTCAAGAGACGAGCTCACTAAACATATTTCATGCAATCATATACTGCAACTGTTACACGATTTGCTGGCCGTTTCCTGTCGCATTACAGTAATATATCTGTTCATGTGTTTGGTACTGACTTTTATTCTTTTCTGCACCACCTCACTGACACTTACTGACATTTATGCAGCGTTCAAAAATACTTGTTATTGTAAAACTGTTCTCAGGGTGAGAGTATTTAAATTTTCTATTAAAATGAAATCTGTTTCTTATGGAAATGTCATATGCACTTTGCTTTCTGACTGCTTGAAATGACCCTTTTTACTGTTTACTCTGTAATTTATAATTAAATTATTCTGTTTCTTAAAAAAGATGAAATAAAAAAAAAAACACTTATTTATTTTCCCTGACTCATTATTTTTCATTATTCATTATTTCACTATTAGCATTTCTGTTTTAACATTTAATCCTTAAAACGCACTAATATCTATTTTCACTAGACATTATTGGAATAACTAGTATCTAATATATAAGAACTAGTAGATATTGAATAAGTACTATAATCTAATAAATAAGAACTAGTAGATATTGAATAAGTACTATAATATAATATATAAGAACTAGTAGATATTGAATAAGTACTATAATCTAATATATAAGAACTAGTAGATATTGAATAAGTACTATAATTAATAGATAAGAACTAGTAGATATTGAATAAGTACTATAATCTAATATATAAGAACTAGTAGATATTGAATAAGTACTATAATCTAATATATAAGAACTAGTAGATATTGAATAAGTACTATAATTAATAGATAAGAACTAGTAGATATTGAATAAGTACTATAATCTAATAAATAAGAACTAGTAGATATTGAATAAGTACTATAATCTAATATATAAGAACTAGTAGATATTGAATAAGTACTATAATTAATAGATAAGAACTAGTAGATATTGAATAAGTACTATAATCTAATATATAAGAACTAGTAGATATTGAATAAGTACTATAATCTAATATATAAGAACTAGTAGATATTGAATAAGTACTATAATTAATAGATAAGAACTAGTAGATATTGAATAAGTACTATAATCTAGTATATAAGAACTAGTAGATATTGAATACATACTATAATTTAATAAATAAGAACTAGTAGATATTGAATAAGTACTATAATCTAATATATAAGAACTAGTAGATATTGAATAAGTACTATAATTAATAGATAAGAACTAGTAGATATTGAATAAGTACTATAATATATAAGAACTAGTAGATATTGAATAAGTACTATAATCTAATATATAAGAACTAGTAGATATTGAATAAGTACTATAATCTAATATATAAGAACTAGTAGATATTGAATAAGTACTATAATATATAAGAACTAGTAGATATTGAATAAGTACTATAATCTAATAAATAAGAACTAGTAGATATTGAATAAGTACTATAATCTAATATGTAAGAACTAGTAGATATTGAATAAGTACTATAATCTAATATATAAGAACTAGTAGATATTGAATAAGTACTATAATATATAAGAACTAGTAGATATTGAATAAGTACTATAATCTAATAAATAAGAACTAGTAGATATTGAATAAGTACTATAATCTAATATGTAAGAACTAGTAGATATTGAATAAGTACTATAATATATAAGAACTAGTAGATATTGAATAAGTACTATAATCTAATAAGAACTAGTAGATATTGAATACATACTATAATCTAATAAATAAGAACTAGTAGATATTGAATAAGTACTATAATCTAATAAATAAGAACTAGTAGATATTGAATAAGTACTATAATCTAATAAATAAGAACTAGTAGATATTGAATAAGTACTATAATCTAATAAATAAGAACTAGTAGATATTGAATAAGCACTAGTAGATAATAAGTATACCTAATGGAATAGATACTAGTAACTAAAAAATAAGTACTAGTAGCATGAAAATAGATTCTAGTTCGTTTTAAGGATTAAATGTTAAAACTCTTTGCCTATTTTATCCTTAATAAGTATATTAACTATTAAATCCTTAATCGCAAAGATTTAGATATAAAAAGACGATGCACTCATAATATGAACGAGAAAAAGTACAAGCGCAAAATGGCAGAATAAGTCCCGCCTTCTAAATATAAGAGCCAATCGCTGATAGGTAAAGTCATTGCGTCACTTCAGCTTCCGTTAGAAGCTCCGGTTACGCGCGCTTATGACTGCACATGCGCACTGGCCTGTCGAGCTCTCTGTCATGATTTGAGCATTTAGAAACAAAATGTATGAGACCGGTCTCTAGAAATGTTATCTGTCAGTCGTATTGAACAGGAATAGTTTACGTTCAGGTGTATGTTGTTAGTTTTAACCAATAGGCGGAGTTCAGGTTTAATTGACGATAGTTTCTTGAGTTTCAGAACATTTCCACGTGTTTCCATGTAAGTAAAAACTTAACATAGTATTTGAAGACTGTATTAATTAGCTATTTTGCTAACTCCACAATTGCATGTGTTGTAGCTGGGCGGTTTTCAGTATGTTTGGTCATAATTTAGGAGTGAATAACTTTAATAATTTATATTTTTTACTACTAAGATATGTTACATCCTAATAGTAAACTTTATAACCCTGATTGTTTGGTTGTTATATGGTATTGAATGTCTTATGCAGAGGTGCCCAAGCTTTTTACTACCAAGCGCCAAAAATCAAACTTGATTAAAGACCACAGGGCAAAATTAATTTCCTATTATATCAAAATGAAAGTTTTTTTAAAGAGGACCTCTTCTGCTTGTTTTCCATGTTCATCTTTCTTTAGTGTGTAATGTTGCTGTCTGAGTTCTTCTCTATATCAGTGTTTCTGAACTCCTGAAACGCCTCCATTGTAGTCTTGAGGTTCTTCCGGGAACGAACACGTCACAATATTCCTCATTTAAATAATTCATTCGCAGAATAAAGGGGCGGGGCCTGGTTGAGTTAGTTAGTAGTGTGTTAAACTGGTGGTTTTGGTGAGAGCGGGACATTTCCCAAACACACTCGAAGCGCTCGACCAATCACAACACACTGCTCCAGCTGACCAATCAGAGCACAGTGTGCTTTTCAGAAGGAGGGGCTTCATAGAGACAGGAACTAAACAGAGCGTTACTGACAGACTGGGAAGAGAGGAGCCGCAACAATGGAGAATATGAGGAAAATTGTTTTATATTTACATTTTTAAACTTTGTTTAAACTTACATTTTTAAGCATGAAGACCTGTTCTAGTAGAGCCCAAAAACAAAATCAAGACTTTGAAAAAGGCATAATGCAGCCTTTCACTGTTAAAACATCAAGTTAAAACAGAAAGATACATTAGAAATGAAGATATGCTTCAATGGCATGTTTTTCCCCCTTACTGGTTTTTTCCACTTCTGAAAGTGGATGTGTTAGGCCAAATCAAAGGTCATCACGAGCCAGTTTGGGCATCCCTGCTCTGATAGATACAGCCAAGTCACGCAAATGTGTTCAAACGCCACTTCAAGCTGACTTTAAGTAGTATTTACTAATGTTGAAGCATAGAAGTTGAAACTGAGACAACCATCTCCACAACTAACTGTTTAGTGTCTTAAAATGACACTTTATTACTTTTTATAATAACAAATTAGCTCAATAAAAAATAATGATTTTTTAAAATAGGATTCAACAGAAATCTAATAGTTTTGATGTCTGTTCTTCATCTGTAGTGCTTCAAATGACCAGTAGGTGGCAGCATCATATTAGAAATCGGCTGATGTGACTAAGCACATTTTAATCTGCAATAATTAGTATTTATTCTAACGATTAACCCAACTATTTTGGGTTATGGGCCATGTGGTCATTTAAAATCCCAATATTGATAATGTATATAGCCAATATAAATGTTAAGTTTTAACAGCTCAATCAGAATGTTACTCAGAAAGCATTTTGAGACTAACTACCTCTGAAAGAGCTATAAAACCATACGACAATGCGTCTTGCAAGAAACCCTGAGCCGGGCCGGGTCGGGTGTAGTGACCTCGAGGGGGGAAGTTGGACTGGAGGATAAATTCGTGTCCAAATTCTGGGTGGAGGAATTTTAAAGTGATCTGTAAACGAGTCAAGCCTCTAATTCTGCGGAGAAAGATTTGCTACCTAATGCCCAAAACAATCCTTTAATTCCTGGCCACATAATAGAGATTTACTAGGGTCACAAGGCGTCTGAAGAGACAGAGACTGAACTTAATGTCTATAAAACGAGACAAAATATGCACACAGACTCTTGACATTGATTTTCAAAGTTTTAATTTTTCATTTGATACAAAAGCATTCTTAAATAAATTCATTTTTGTTCAGTTTCTTAGTTTTTACAAAGATAAATTAGCATTTCATAACACAAAAATAACAACTACAAACAGTTTATGTACAAATCAATCCAGAAGTCCTTCATGAAATCCAGGACTGTACCACCTGCATATGAGTTTCTGAGGCACTTTCATAATGTTTGTGTAAAAATAGAGTTTATCATCATCAAAATCATCGGTCAATACATTCATCGACCCTACGGGAGTCCCGTACGGCACGGTCAGTGATTGTCTTGTGTCATATTCAGAGTGAATGTGTGTCTGACAGCGCAAAAAACAAAGAAAACAAAAAGTCCCATCATAGCTTTGTCATATCAAAAATAAACAACAGTAAGTAAATATTGAAGGCAGACTGTAGAAATCTCTGAGCAATAATTTATAAAGCGTTCACGTTTTGTTGCAATAAGAGTTTCTGACCTGTAAAAACCTCAACTCTGAAACTTATTTGATCATTGTGACGTTGTGCAAAATGTGAAATGTCATTTAAAACAGCAAAATGGCAACAGTTTAAGTTAGTAAGCAACCTTTGCACATACTTCTGTCGGACATGCCATTGCACACTGACTTTCTGCTTCAGTGTTTCGCAACAAAACCGCATTTCCAACACAACTTGAAAGCATGCTGCAAAAAAAATATGTTCTAACTCAGTTTTTTTGTCTTAAATCATGTTACTTGAGAACCAAAATGACTGAAAAATGTATCAAAATTAAGTGAGTTAATGGTTAAAACAAGAAAAAAAATTTTTTTTTACCTTTTTTAAATTTTCGATTTTTCACTGTAAAAAATTATTTGATCAATAAGTTAAGATAACATATGTTTTTACATTGACAAAAAAATTATAATATTGCCAGTGGGGTCAAAAATATTTTTTTTCCTCTTTAAATTAAGTTGATTTTTCGGACCCCATTCACTGTTAAAAAAATTAAGTTAAAACAACATATTTTTTTACATTGCTTTAACATCAAAATAAGTTAAGCAATTTTTAACTTATAAGTGAAACAAGATTCAACTCGTTTTTTTTAAAAGTCAGTTTGATGTAGTTTAAGTTGAAATGACTTAAACATCCAAGTTAAGTCAGCAACTTTTTTTTTTTTACATTGTTGCCAGATATTTGTTCTTGTTTTTAGGGATGCACCGATATGAAAATTTTGGCCAATACCCATAACCGATAATTCTTTATATTTGAAAGCCGATAACCGATATATTGGCCGATAAATCTAAATCCAAATTTTTATGTAATTTCTGAGACCTGATTACAAAAACAAAAGCCTCACCATTAAAAACCACGTCCCAAACACACAATCATGATGTTCTAGCCTGTTATAAATAGCCTATATGATAGCACATGTTGCACTTGACTGTAATTTTTCTTTTTTATGATTACAATCATATTTTAAGCAATTTAAAACCATCATGTTGAACAGTGTGCATCTGAAGTGTCTCAGCTGAAGGAAATAATACATTATTATCGGCTTTAATATATCGGCTAAATTTTCTTATCGGGCCGATAACATAATTTTACCGATATGGTGGCCGATATATCGTGCATCCCTACTTGTTTTAAGCATAAATAAAAACACATTTTTCAGAAAACAAGTCCTTTTTCCTCCTCCTCCTCAAGTAAATGTAACTTGATTTCAGAATTTTTAGATATTTGTGCTGGAAAACAAGACAAAAGTACTGAGAAAAAACATAATTTTTTGGCGTATGCAGCAGTAACAGGTTTCATAAGCGTTCAGTCACAGGAGAAATGAACCAGGTAGCGAGGTAAACGGCACAGAGGAGCAAAAAAAAACTAAGTTTCCAGAATCCAGCACCAGGTCGGGTCGAGTAGAGTAGCTCGTCCGCACAAAACGAAGGCACTTCAGTGAGAGTTTGACGTTAGGCAGGCGTTAGTGCATATTTACACGGAAAAAAAACTGCACCGTCCAGTGTAAGATCATCTTAAGAACATTTTGCGTTAAAGTGAACAAACGATAGTGCTACATGACGAGAGGAACCGTGAGTGGCGGGTCACACAACGGTCTCGTTGCCTTTGCCTGGTTTGACCCAGCCGTTGGCGGTCCGTTTGACGCGATTGTTTCTCCCGGTGTGAACGAGTCGGTGGGAACATCGCTGCCACGTGTGAAGGGTTTTAGCCGACCAGACCCACATTCCCGATGTGATTCCCACCAGAAGAGACATAAAGATCCGCAGCATCTCCGCCGCCATGTACGAATCCCGCGCTGACTGACGAAAGTCAGTCCAATTTGAAATTTCGTAGAAGTAGCATGCAATTACGCAAGTTGCTGGCACCGTGTATAGCACCGAAAACACACCGATTTTAACCATCAGCCTCTCCAGCTTGTCCGTCTTAGTCCCGTCTTTTTGTAAATTCGAGCGGATCTTAAAAAGCGCAACCAGTCCGGCTGCGATGAACAGAGTCCCGATGACTAGATACGTGAAAAGTGGCGCAACTACAAATCCGGTGAGCGCATCAAGGTTCTGGTTTCCAACGTAGCACATCCCGGAGAGGTCGTCGGCGTCCACGAGTCGCATGATGAGGATGACGATGGTTTTAACGGCGGGAATGGCCCAAGCCGCGATGTGGAAGTACGAGCTGTGCATTTCGATAGCCTCGTGACCCCACTTCAACCCGGCCGCTAGGAACCACGTTAGCGTCAGGATCACCCACCAGATCGAGCTCGCCATCCCGAAGAAATACGTGAGGAGGAAAACGATGGCGCATCCGGTGTTCTTCAACCCCTCTTGGACCAGAACGGGAACGGCCGCTTCTTCCATGTCGCACGAGATCCGCTCGCGTCCGACGGTTAGCCGCACGATGAACGCCACGCTGTAAATGTTGCAGCACATGCTAAGGAAAATAATCGGTCGCTCCGGGTAGGAGAACCGGGACGAGTCGACTAAGAACGTGAGCACGGTGAACGTGGTGGAAATGAAGCATAGAACCGCCCAAACCGCCATCCAAACATCAGTGAAAACTTTAGCTTGCCGTCGGTACAATCCCGCGTCGTATCCGCACTGTAGCAAACAGCTCCCGCTACGCTTCACCCAAGCGTACTGCTCAACGCCGGCTCCCAGCGCCACGCACTCCTCCTCCTGCGGCGCGAACGGTCGGACGGCGTGAAACGGCGGATCCTCGTCTCCCGGTCCCTCCATGCACATGTGGTTCTGGTCGTTCGTAGGCGGGAAAAGACTGCAGTTCAGCAGCTCCGGCCACACGAAGCCAAACTCCTGCAGGACCGGAAGACACTTCCGCTTTACGGACAAGCACATGCTTCCGCACGGGCCGATCGGGATGGGAACCTTCTCCGTGCACATGGGAACGTAGACGGAGCACAAGAAGAACTAGAGGGAAGACAAGACGAAAAGAATTAGAATCTTGGGAAATCAGGAATGCATTGGTAACACTTTACAATAGGGTTCATTGTTAACGTTAGCTAATGTGTTAACTAACATGAGCTAATCATGAGCAAACCGAGAGACATAAAACACAGGAAAGATAAACATACCATAAAAACAGTAAAAAAAAATATGCTTTTTCTAGTATTGCACATTTTTCAGTGAAACTTGCACACTTGCATGCTAAGATGCGTGTGTTTCTGGTGAGGAATTAATTTTGTGTTGCAGGTTTTCCTGGTGTGTGTGTGTGTGTGTGCATGAGTTGGGAAATACTATGGACTGCGGTCACATTACATGCACTTCAAGAACTCAGCAATTGTGCATTAAAGAAGAACTGGGAGACAGAAAAGCCGGGAAGAGAATCAGAATCTTGGGAAATCGGGAATCAAATCGAACTTTATTTATAAAGCACTTTAAAAACAACCGAAGTGGCCAAAGTGCTGTACAGAAAAAAATAGATGAACAAAAAAACATAAAAAAGCATATAATACAGATACAACTAATCGAGAGACTTAAAACATAGGAAAAATAAACATAAAAACAGTGGAAAAAAAAGAAGCATTTTCTAGTATTGCACATTTTCAGAGAAACTCACACTCTTGCATGTCTAATATGCATGTGTGTTTCTGGTGAGAAATTATTTTTTCTGGTGTGTGTGTGTGCATGAGTTGGGAAATTCTATGGACTTTCACTGCATCACATTACATGCACTTCAAGAAATCAGCAATTGTGCATAAAAAAAAAAAAAAAAGTGCTGGGCAACGATTAATCGCTTCCAAAATAAAGGTTTGTGTTTACATAATATATGTGTGTGTGCTGTGTATAATTATTTTGTATATATAAATACACACATATGTACATATACATTTATATAATAAATATTTGCATGTATATACTGTATATATTATTTATAAATATCAATATTTTATATATAAATAACACATTTTTCTTAAATATATACATGCATGTGTGTTTTTTTTATAAATACAACATAGTTATACACATACACACACATATATTATGTAAACAAACTTTTATTTTGGAAGCGATTAATCGAGATAATTAATGCCCAGCACTAAAAGCAACAACATATGTTTTTGCATCAATATGGCATGTTGAATGATATCTCGAAGGACTGAAGAGCTCTGGCATTAAGATGTTTGTGATAACCAGAAGCTTTAATCACGAGATTCTCCAGCAAACACACACGAGTGTCCGAGTGGGAGGATTTCTCTCCGCGCTGAATCAATAAAACAACAACTGCCTCTGTCTTCAGTGCTCACACACACACACACACACACACACACTTGTGACATCCTGCAGACTTCATGCTGTCCTCAAATTAATCAGCTTAGGCTATACTAATTAAGATACTTTATATCTGTATACACTTACAGAAAGCTCCTGGTATATTTATGATTATGTAAACAGATTATTGTGCCAGTTTATGAAGTTTATGAACACCTCTCACTAATGTATCCCAGCACAAGTCCTTTAAAGTGTTTACGGCATTCGTGAGGACAATTCCAGGAATTTAGTCTTTACAAGTATAATGAGACAAACACACTGTGTAGAGTACAGTCTGTGATAGTGTGTGTGTGTGTGTGTCCTGGCTACGGTCTTGATGCGTGTATGTGTCTGTGTGTGTGTGTGTCCTGGCTACGCTCTTGATGCGTGTCTGTGTGTGTGTGTATACTGTTTTGAGTTTTAGACCATCGGAGTGAGGACAAAGAGAGTAAAGTGAGGACATGCCGGCCGGTCCTCACTCTCTGAGAGCCTTTAAAGGCCCGTTCGAGGATCAAGACTAGATTTTATGGATCAGGTTTAGGATTATGATTATTAATGTTCAGTTAGACAGTTGTGATGGGTAGAGCGAGAGATTACAGTGTGTCAATGAATGTCCTCACAAAGATAGATGTACAAGAGTGTGTCTGTGTGCGTGTGTGTTTATGTGTGTGTTTATCCTTGCTACGGTCTTGGTGTGTGTGTGTGTTTATCCTTGCTACGGTCTTGGTGTGTGTGTGTGAGTGAGTGTGTATCCTGACTATGGTCTTGATGCATGTATCTGTGTGTGTGAGTGTATTTATGTGTGTATTTATCCTTGCTACGGTCTTGGTGTGTGTGTGTGTGAGTGAGTATGCAAATTCTGGGTAAAATTCCAATTGATAACTACATTGGCATGATTGTTTTACATTACTGTTTATAAACATTACTAGCACCTTAATAATAAGAATTATTAATTAATTTTATATAATTATTATCTTAATATAATACTGATATTAATTATATAATATACAGTATATATAATTATTAAATACTGTAAATTGTTTGAATCTTTTGCCACATTAGTTAGATTAATAGCAATAATAAGACAAAAAATGTTTTTATAGTAATTGTTGTAAAATAAAAATAAATTATTGTTTATAATTTTGATGTTTATTATTATAAATCATTATAAAATCCTTTGTCACAATTTTATTCACAGTAGCAACAATAATACGGCTAATAATAATTTTAAATGTATAATAATAATTATTTTATTATTATTAAGTCACTATTATTTAAATATTTCCTTTGTCACAATAATATAATTAACAACAATAATACGATTAAAATTGTATCATTCATGATTGGTTTTAATATTTTATGATAATTTTGTAATTGAATAATAATAATGATGCTTTCATATCATGTCAAGATTTGGAAATTGAGTAGTTTAAAGTGTGTGTGTGTGTGTGTGTGTGTGTGCAGGTTCTGGTTACACTCTGTGTGTGTGTGTGAGTGAGAGAGAGTGTGTATGTGATGGGATGTGTCTGTGTGTGTGTGTGTGTGTGTGTGTGAAGGTTCTGGTTACAGTCTGAATATGTGTGTGTGTGTGTGTGTGTTGTAAGCTCTCACCTTCAGCTGGTTGGAGCAGCCGTACTGTATTAACGGTGTAAATGTGGTCAGCTGGAGCTCGGCGTCGGACTGCAACACGTTTCCCACCAGGTTCGGCATCTTGGTCACATTATATCCCAAATCCTGACACATGGAGATGCGGATCGGGTCGCAGGTCATCTCCTCCTCGTCCCCGAACGCGTGCGCGAGCCCCAAACCGAGCGCCAGCAGCGCGAGCCCGAGCCCGAACCGAGCCATGACGATATCGACAATCCCAGCGAATCACGGGAGCGCGGAATTCCAGCACGAGTTTACCGGAGTTCAAGACTTTCTCACTTTCTCACAGTCTCGTGCCAGAGCAAAGCAAAGGGGAGGGAGCCGAGCGCGAGCGAGTCCGTTAAAGTGTGAAACGACACCGTGTCCCGTTAGTCCCGTTCCGGAATCAACCTCACGAGCGTCCTTACAGTCCTGTCTACGAGTAACAATCCGTATCGCTCTCGTCCGTGTCTTGTGCGGGCTCCGGTGTGTCCGTGGCGCGGTCGCGCGGGTTCTGCCCGGTTGAGTCTAGACGGAGACGGGACAACTGCCCCAGGACCCGCGTCAGCCAATCAGAGCGCCCGCTCGAGAATGTGGGCGGGGCCTAGAGTGGCCACAATAACAACACACAATAAAACAGAGATAATTCTTCATCTGTAGGCTTATCACTTAATTTCAGTTTGTGTCCTTTTATTTTTAGTTTAGTATTTTTTTTTATTGTTTATTGCAGGGGTAATCAGCAACAACTTGGATTTCCTTTTTTGTTTAACTTTTAAATAATTAAATTTAATTTAATTTATAATACATTTAAGTTAATCTCCACATTGAGTGTTTTATAGTGTTTCCCTGTAGATAAAAAGTTGTGGTTACACTTTATTTTACAGTGTCATTGTTACATATGTTACATGTAGTTAATATAGGCCTAGTAATAAATATAAATTATGCATAATTACATGCAACTAAAAAAAAACCCTAGTAAGTACAAGTAGTTACTTAATATTACTCAGTACTTAAATATATAAGTACAGTTTAACAAAGGCACCTTAAAATAAAGTGTAACCCTTTATTTTCAGGTGTCATTGTTACAGTTTAATTATATTTAATACTGAGTAATATTAATTAACAACATGTATGGGTTTGGTTTAGTTGCATGTAATTATGCATAATTTATTACTATGGTAAGTAACATATGTAACAAGGACACAGTAAAATAAAATGTTACCAAAGTTACTTTGCCTTTTACTAATCTTATAGTCTTAAAAGTTAGTCATTTGTTTTTAATTCTTTAAGATTAGTCCTTACCTTTTAAAAGTCTGTTACATAAAAGGTTGAAATGGAAAATTAAGTCTAACTGCTCAATCTTAACATAAAGTGGCTAAGTTTATGCAACCGTCCCCAGGTATTTTCGTTATCTTAATAAAGATAGATATTGAGTTGTGTTCAGCAGGGATCCGAACTGATTAAAGTTATCCGTGTGAAGAAACTCTCCTGGACAGAGATTTGGGGTCTGAACCCAGATTACAAGCGTTAGATTGATGCGTCTCCTCCCTCTGTTTCGCCTCACTGCTCACTAACTATCAGAATAAAACCCCCGGCCCGCTCCCAACCCCCTCCCGTGACCCGGACGGCCCGAGGTCAGCGGTAATTAGCAGTTTTTAAACGACAAACTGGGAAAGAGGAGACAAGCGGGCTGGTATCCGTGGAGCAGCTATTAAAATGGTAATGAGCCGATAGATTGTGCTTCAACAATCCCAGCAGTCTTCAGTCAGCCCGTTTGATTGTCCGTGAATATTCCCAGTGATCGGGATCATTGTAGAATGACAAACATGACGCACAGTATGCAGGGTGTGCAACACAATAGACGTTAGTGTCGACTGGTAATCAAGCCATAATGACTTTAAATGAGAGTTACTGGACGTGTGAAACACTCAGAGTCATTAGGAGTTAATGACGCACTCCAAAAAACCTCTTTAAAATGCTATTTAAATGTGCAAATTAGCTGGAGAATTGTACTAAGCGTGGTTTATTAATTACACAACAGCCACTAGTAATCAGACATTATTAGCTTTTAAAATGAGATGTTTGGAGAGTTCATTGAAAACTGCTCCTGATGAATGAATTGAACATCCTTCAGAGATAAGTTTACACACAAAGTACCAGTTACGTCATTTATTGGTACTTTTTTGGTAATTTCACGACTTACTTTACAGCGTAACTAGGACGTTGCATGCGCATTTCTTTTGCTCTTTATATATAGTGAGGTTATATATCTTTTGGTGAGACTTTTTATTTAAAGTCCCCCTGAAGTCAATCATTTTATCCCTTAACTCACCTTTGATCACCAAAATTACATATTTAAATGTTTATTCCTTGAAAAATATTTGTCATGCCTTAAAATAGCTTGAATGCAATTCGACACCCTTCCCTCATTTAGTATGAATATGCAAATGAGCCCCGCCTCCAAACAGCCCAGACTTCTAAAACAAGGCAAAATTTGGGCTGTGAGTGAAAATTTAATAGACGTCAAAACCATATCCCAAGAATAGACTTCTTGGTTAATTTCATTTCTTTGTTATCTAATTGATGACTAGTCTATTCAAGGGCTATGGTTTAGACGTGGTTTAGATTACATTTTCACTGACAGCCCAAATTTTGCCTTGTTTTAGACGTCTGGGCTGTTTGGACGGCTATTAGACGCCTTTTAAGCGCAAAATTGCTTGCTGGGTTGCCTCCTTTAGTATACGCGGTTCTATGAATATGCAAATGAGCCCCGCCTCCACTCACTCACTCAGCTCAGAGATCCACTGGTTGACGATCACACATTGATCTGATTGGTTACAAGGTAGTTTGTGACGTCAGAAACACCAGCGATTTCAAAGCGTGTTTTTGAGACTGTCTTTGGTTCACTGCAGTTTTAAGGAGGAAATACTCAGCAATGCTGTCGACTTATGAATTTACACATGGTTTGCCTTAAAGCATATTAAAAACACCACGTATACACATAAACAACATTAAAAGCTTGATTTTCACCACGGGGGACTTGGTAAACACCGGTCTGTGGTATGTCTTCATTCATGTGTAGCAGCTGCCATGGACGTAATCCAAGTCGAAACAGAAGGAGCGTTTGAATCATCGAGATAAAAAAACAACTGTGTTTGCATTGTGTCTAATGAAATATGTGTGTATGTGTCAGAAGCAGCAGTGTGTGTGCAAGCTGTAGCAGTGTCCGAGAAGCTTAACCATGGTGACACTTGCTCTGAGGTTGTCATGGACAGAAACTCTGAAGCTTATTTACTTGCCTTTGTTAATTAAATAGGGAAACTGATGGTGTAGACTGGTGAACTAAACTAAAAATTGCTCACTTAAAGAGTTAGTTCACCCAAAACTGAAAATTCTGTCATTAATTACTCGCCCTCGTGTCGTTCCAAGCCCGTTAGACCTTCCTTCATCCTCACAACACTATTTAAAATGTTTTTTGATGAAATCTGAGAGCTTTCTGTCCCGACAGCAATTTAATCACTACTTTCAAGGCCCAGAAAGGTAGTAAAGACAACATTTAAAGAGTCCATGTGACTCCAGTGATTCAACCTTAATGTTATGAAGTGACTAGAATACTTTTTTGTGCAAAAAAACAAACAAAAATAATGACTTTAGGGATGCACGATATATCGGGCACCATATCGGTATCGGCCGATATATGTTCATTTTTAATGTTATCGATATCGACCCGATAAGAAAATTTGGCTGATATATTAAAGCCGATAAATAATGTATTTATTAATGGTTTTCAATTGCTTGAAATATGATTGCAATCACTTCAAAAATGGAAAATACAGTTAAGTGCAACATGTGCTGTCATATCGGCTGCATAAAATTATAATGAGAACATCATAATTGTGTGTTTGGGACGTGGCTTTTAATGGTGAGACTTTAGATTTTATAATCAGGCTCTCAAAAATTGGCCAATATATTGGTTATTAGCTTTCAAATATAAAGAATTAGCGGACAAATTATCGTTATCGGACAAAATGTTCACAAACGACTTAGTTAAAAATAACGACATGGTTAGGCGGCGTTCTGACGTAGAACTCGAAAGCACTTCCTTGTAATTACAACGTAAACAATGTAGGAGACGGACACAGACGAGAAGAAATTGTTAAATAAAGTCATTATTTTTGTTTGTTTTTTTGCGCACAAAAAGAATTCTCGAACAACTGGAGTCACATGGACTATTTTAACGATGACTATTTTATCGTTGTCTTTACTACCTTTCTGGGCCTTGAAAGTTGCAATGACGTTGCTGTCTATGGAGGGACAGAAAGCTCTCGGATTTAAAGGGGTGGTTGATTATGATTTGACTTTTCTAACTTTAGTTAGTGTGTAATGTTGCTGTTTGAGCATAAACAACATCTGCAAAGTTACAACGCTCAAAGCTCAAAGCAAAGGGAGATATTTGCTTTTAAAGAAATCGCTTTTTAAGGACTACAACAAACGGCTGGTAGAGACTACACCACATTCCTCCTGGGTTAGTGACATCACCAACCCTAGAATTTACATAAACCCCGCCCCCTGGAACACGATTTATAGATTATCATGTCAGAATATGCTAATCAATGACTAGAAGATAACTACACATCAGCTTCATAAACTCATCAACTAACCATTCAGAAATGTCCTGTTGCTTCTACATGTTGTCTCTTCTTCTTGAGTCTCTCCATCATTGTCTGACTCCGGTTTGAACATAAAAGACTAAAAGTTTTTGAGATGTTCAGTGCATGTGTGTGTGAGGTAAAAGCACACGAGCTCTTGAAGCTCCGCCCCCTGTGCCGGGAGCAGCAGCTCATTTGCATTTAAAGGGACAGACACAAAAACGGTGCGTTTTTGATCACCCTCAAAAAGTGACAATTTTAACATGCTATATAAAAATATCTGTGGGGTATTTTGAGCTAAAACTTCACACACACACTCCGGGGACATCAGAGACTTATTTTACATCTTGTGAAAAGATGTACAACATCTTCATTTGTGTTCCGAAGATGAACGAAGGTCTTACGGGTTTGGAATGAAAAGGTTTAATGGATGTTAAAGGTTCTTCATTGATTCCAAAAAAGAACCTTTATTTTTAAGAGTGTGGGAGAAATAATAATAATAGAGACAACTAACTAAGCCATTGTGTCAGTGTTGTTGCAATGAAAAAACAATTAGGATATTAATGAGATATTGCAACTAATCAAATCAATTAGACAAGCAGTCAGCAAATCTAATCAATTAATTTGTTCAAATCAACCAATTAAACAAGCCAATGTCAGTAGCTTTGACAAATGTCTCCTCGAACACATCATAAATCTGAGCTTGTTGGAGAGTTACCCCCCCTCAACCCATAGATATCTTTAGACCCATAAGCCTCCAGTGTGTGTGTGTGTGTGTGTGTGTGTGTGTGTGTGTGTGTGTGTGTGTGTGTTTTTGTTGTGGTTGCATTAGAGTGCTTGTCAGAAATATAGTTGTTTTCTGGGAAGGCTGCCGGGCTGCTTGTGGGTTCATGCGTCTCAGAGCAACAAAACCACAACATCTCTCTCTCTCTCTCTCTCTCTCTCTCTCTCTCTCTCTCTCTCTCTCTCTCTCTCTCTCTCTCTCTCTCTCTCTCTCTCTCCCTCTCTCCCTCTCTCCCTCTCTCTCTCTCTCTCTCTCTCAGTTTTTTCTTAGACATTAGTGGAATGTTCCTGTGTGTTTGAAACTCGGCTGCTGCTTTGATTCTGGCTAGTCGCGTGGTTTGTGCGGTCCGTGTGTGTGAAGCTGAAGTTTGCCAAGCAACAAACTACTCATCATTTAAAGTAGCTGAACTACAGTCAAGCGGCTCTTTTAGCACTAAAAGCTCTTCAAAAAATGAGTTAAACACTGTGAGGCTATTTAAAGAGACAGTGTCTGTTTAAATGAGGCGAATTGAAGTAAAGGCAAGAATTGAAGTTATGACAACATGTATTTGCATTGCTTTAATGCATCAAAATAAGCAATTTTCAACTTTTTTAAAATAAGTTAACTCATTTTTTATGTCATTTTAATGTAATTTAAGTTGACATCCAAGTTCATTGTACTTAAACTTTAAAGCAACTATTTTATTTTATTTTTTTAATTTTTTTTACAGTGTTGTTGTCATTTTCCCCTAATTCTTCAGTCAGAAACAGTATTTACCTGATTAAAAATGACACAGCTCTCTCTACTTTCCTCTCTATCTCCACTGACCTACAAATAAAGGCAAAATAAAAGTGCGTAGATGCGCCAGAAATGCATTGAGGCTGCTTGTGCTCACACGCACATGAGAAAATCAAAGGATGAAGATTTTAATTGACGGCGTTAAACTGACAGAAATGTATTTAGGCTTCTCGTGGGTTTCGTGCATGAGAAAATAAAAGGATGAAGATCTTAAAATAGATAAAATACAGTTTAGTTGGGTTCAAAACCATGGCAAGCAGCATTTAACTAAATATTTTGCTACAAAAGAGATGCATGGACAAATGATTTATTTGATTCAGTTCATTCATGTGAATCATCCGAACGAACTGATTCACATTGACTTCACAAACGTATTAGGAGAGTGTGTTGAGTTTTGCCTTTGCATGTTTGTGCACTATACAATCAACACTACTCTACTCTAACTAAATACTTTTGAGTTGGTTGTTCACACTATATAATGATGTGATGGTTGTGCCAAGTGCAAATTCCACCCCGTCACTGGTGCGTTATACATGCGGCCATATCTCAAAATACACACTGTGTGTGTGTGTGTGTGTAGACGTCTGAACTGCTGTGTGCAGCCATGTGTGTGTGCATGCTATTGTGTGCAGCTCTGTTGTTATTCAGTGTGTGGGAGAGTGTTTGTGTTGTAGTGTGTGTGTGTAATGTGCCCTCTGTGTATGTTGTGTGTCTGTGTGTGTTATGGTCAGTATGTTCTCTAGCAGGACAATGGAGACAGGAAATGTGGGAAGGGTGTAATGCAGTTGTTGTGTGTGTGTGTGTGTGTGTGTGTGTGTAGTGTACGTGAATGTGTGTGTGTAGTCTACGTGAATGTGTGTGTGGTCTCTGATTCTATCAGTAGGATATCCTCCACTATATACAGTATGGGTCAGTAAGAACATGGATTGCTGTTAATTTCCTCTACTGGTGGCTTTGTTTGTTTATCAGACTTAATTAGGAGACCTTTCATCTAAATGTCATCAAACAGCAGGAGGTCCATTTACTGTCCTAATGTGCATATACAATGAGATAAAAATGAAACTTGGTTCTTCATATGCCTTTTAGGGATTCCTATCACTTTATGGATTTAGTTTTCATTTAGTAATTTTGTTTTTAATGAAGTTTTATGAATTTAACAGCTCATAAACATACTTTATCACTAGAAAAATCTGAAATAACCCATTAAACATTAAAGTATAATGTAAGACATTTCTCCTTATATAGAACATTTTTGGCATAAAGGATTCTTTAGAATTGAGTCAAGAACCCTAGATTATGAAGACAAACATTTTATCCTTTGAAATAATGGAATGAATAAGCGAACAACTTTCTGCATTTGCTAACTTGTGGTGAGAAACTCAATCCCACAATGCAATGCGCTGTTGAATGATGTTCCATTGACAGCATGACGTGACTGATAAATATCAACCGCAATGTACTTTTTGAGTCATTATTTTGTCGGACTGCAAAAAAAATGTTTTTAACTCAATTTGATTGTGTTTAATTTCTGAGGTTATAACTGCTGAAATAAAAATGCCCCAAACTGTGGTCATGTGACCATGACATAGCGTAGATTACAACATTTAGAGTTAAAAGGTGCGTTCGACTTAAATCTAGTCAAATAAAACTGGATGGACATTGTGAAAATGATAAACAGGTTTGCAGTAATTGCCTCTCGTGCTCAAGAAACGTCACTCATGTTATAACTCCCTCAGGACGCCATTATGAACTCAAAGGCCCGAGAGAATGCGGTAAGCACCTGTTTATATACACTGAGCGTTGTGATTGGTCAGAACACATGAATATGCCCCGCCCCCAAATTTTACAGTCCGAAAAGAATTAGAACATGCAAAAATTATCCTCATGGAATAAAGTCCCTGTGAATGTATTATGTTTTGAGGGGCCTTTACACACGCACACACACACTTTATGTTTTAGACGGTCCTCAGTGTTTAGACTTCAGTACAAATGACTGTAAACGGCTTTATGAAACATTCACACACACGCAGATCTGATGACTGTCACTTCTCTGACCCGATGACGAGTTTATAGTCATGTGTTTCACACAAATGGATCCACTAAATTCAAAGGACACACTAACTGTGAAGCTAAGATGTGTGTGTTCTGGCTGGAAGTCAAAGTGTGTGTGTGTGTGTGTGTGTGAATGGTTTGGCTGATATAATCGACTTATTCATGTACTATAGTTCAGTCTGCGAGCCACTCCCACACATTTTCCCTGTCTCTGTCTCTCTCTCTTACACACACACACACACACACACATATATACACACACACACATATACACACACAGCCGGATTTCTGTATTTCCTGTCTTTGTGTGAAGGCTACACCAGACATAGCAATTCAACACACACAGACACAGACACACACTCACACACACACACACACACACACACACACAGGACAGGAAAAATGAAAAATGTCCAGAAACAGAGGAAATGTCCAGGGTCAAACTCACTGTGTAAATGTCTGTCTGTAAAGACGTCGGTGAACAGTTTGATGTGTTTCGATGGAACTCTTCAGTGTTTGCTATGGAAGGATGCACTGGTTTTTAATGTTCCGCTGTCAATCAAACTCCACACCGTATTTGAATACACACAAAAAGTAACACAAAAGGAAGCACAGATATAAACACAAAAGATAAACTCAAGAAAGCGCCAGAACAAAAAGTTGCACAAAAATAACAACTAAAGTAACACAACAGATATTATGCGAATATCAAAAACAACAAATTACATGAAAATAACTAAAGCTAAAAATACAAAAATAACTAATAGAGCACAAAGAATCACAATAAAATATAACTAAAACAGACATAACATACACAAAATTGTGCAACAAATCTACTCAAAAAGTAAAATGTAGAAAGTTATACAACAAAATATGAGATCCTGGATCACGTCACCAGTCACGAGTCGCACGGGTATATCTGTGGCAACAGCCAACAATACATTGTATGGGGCAAAATTATAGATTTTTCTTTTATGCCAAAAATCATGAGGATATTAAGTAAAGATCATGTTCCATGAAGATATTTAGTACATTTCCTACCGTAAATATATAAAACATGTATTTGTGTGAGTGAATGCTGCACAATCGCCAACATAAATGAACAACTTTAAAGGAGATTTTCTCAATGTTTCGATTTTTTTGCACCCTCAGATTCCAGATTTACAATAGTTGTATCTCGACCAATATTGTCCGATCATAACAAACCACACATCAATGGAAAGATTATGTATTCAGCTTTCAGATGATGTATAAATCTCAATTTTAATAAAAATTACCCATAAGACTGGTTTTGTGGTCCAGGGTCACATATGATTCAAACAAACAAAAATAATGTCTCACGCAAAAATCTTGCAGTTCTCGTCTTGTTTTCCAGAACTAATATCTAACATTCTTACATCAAGATGCATTTAAATGAGTAGCAAAATGGCTTCAGATAATAAGTCTTGTTTACTGAAAATATTATCAAAAAATATATAATTTTGTTTCATTATCACTTTGCTTATTAGTTTACATGCACTTAACATGATGTGTGAATGAGTGTGTAGAACGTTTGCTCAGCGTCATCATTAAACAGTGAGAATATGAACTACAGTTGAGTATATTTAACTGGAATAGCGTGTGTGTGTGTGTGTGTGTGTGTGTGGCGGTCGCTGCGGTTGTGTTTGTTTTGATGATCAGCCATCGTACAGCAGTATTCTGTAGAATGCCATAATAAACTAATTACACACACACACACTGCCAACAGATCTGCACACTCGTCCAGAAATAACATCAGCTTCCTCACTGACACACTACATTACCACCCAAGAGCCACAACACACACACACGCATGCACACATACACACACACATATACACACACACACACACACACACTCATACTCTCACACAAAAACACACTCTCACACTGATGCAGCACGCACACACACACACACTCAAACACGCACGCACACTCACATACACTCTCATACACACGTACACACACAGACACTCACTCAATCAAACACACACACATACACTCTCACTCACACACACACACACACACACTCAAACACGCACGCACACTCACTCACTCACTCACTCACACACACACTCAAACACACACACACACACTCACATACACTCTCATACACACACACACACAGACACTCACACACACTCTCATACACACACACAGAGAGAGAGAGAGAGTGAGTGAGTGAGTGAGTGAGTGAGTGAGAGAGAGAGAGAGAGAGAGAGAGAGAGAGAGAGAGAGAGAGAGAGAGAGAGAGAGAGAGAGAGAGAGAGAGAGAGAGAGAGAGAGAGAGAGAGAGAAGGGAGATTGTATCTTTGCTCTGTAACCAGTTGAGATCATTGCAATTAAGCCTGATTATAATGATTACACAAAATTACTAATAAAAGCTGTAAATGTATTTGTGTGCATGAGGTTTTTGTGTGTCCAGCCCTAAAGGCATCACAGAACCCCTACACACACACACACACACACACACACACATACGCGCAAAGTAGTACTGCTAGAATTACATTGGAGAGAAACAGACCATTCACTTGACTGAGATTCATTTCAGTCTCATTCAGATAATTGCACATGATTACACACACACACACACACACACACACACACACACACACAGGAAAACTTGAGATGTTTATAGACCTGTGTTACATTTAATTACAACAACTACATCAGCCTTTATTGGTCGTGTTGGAATTTAAAGACACACACACACAGTTAAGCTTGAATTACAGGGGAAAACTCTCTGTTACACACATGCACCCTACTGAGTGTGTGTGTGTGTGTGTGTGTGTGTGTGACTGTGAGTGAGTGAGTGAGTGTGTGTGTGTGACTGTGAGTGAGTGTGAGTGAGTGAGTGAGTGTGTGTGTGTGTGTGTGTGTGTGTGTGTAAAGGCCCCTCAGGACTGTTAGTCTTTTTGTGTCTCTGCACATTGTTTTGTAGAATAACACACACTCAGCTGTGTTACATCCATGCAATAGACAGTCTGTTTATTCTGTTTCATTTCCTAAAGTTTCCGTTTCCATATTTCACGTCTCATCTTTATGGCCAGCGAGTCAAACCTGTATGATATATATACTATACATGTGACCTCATGAAAACGCCAAGAAAGACTCACAATGAATACAGGATCATGACATCATCCAACCGGAAGCACATGAACATCTGGAGCCTGATGTGTAAATGTGGTTCGACATAAAATGTACACGTTAACCACTGTATGCTGTCACACTACAGGGGTAAGTTGTCACAACAGAAACACCCTATTATAGGCTTTTCTGCAAAATTACGAAACGATTCATTAAACTAGCAAAAATCAAACCATATTTTTCAGTACACCAACTACATTTGGTCAGTATTGTGGGCATTTCTGGCATTCAAAACATATGTTAGCCTACCATATGAGTGAATAACTATATGATTTCCACCACAAATTATGGTTTGGTAAATCCTGACATCTATGACATAAAAAGTAAACATTATGACATAAAAAGTAGAAATGATGACTATATGAGCGAATATGATTTCCACCACAAATTATGGTTTGGTAAATCTTGACATCTATGACATAAAAAGTAAACATTATGACATAGAAAGTCGAAATTATGACCAACTGAGTTATAATTGCAAGATTAAAAAGTCAATTGTTATGACTTTTCATATTTATGATTAGTATGGGACAGAAATGTATGGAAGCTTGTTTCCGCCACAAAATAAAACATTTTAAAAGATAATTGCGACTTTTTATCTCACAATTGCAAGTTTACATCTCGCAATTCTGACTTTATTTCTCAGAATTGCGATATATAAAGTCAGAATTGCGTGAAATAAAGTCGCAATTGCGTGAAATAAAGTCAGAATTCTGCCACTTTATTTCTCACAATTCTGAGGGAAAAAAAGTCCCAATTCTGACGTGATATATCGCAATTGTGAGAAAAAAAGTCAGAATTGTGAGATAAAAAGTCGCAGTTATTATTATTTATTTATTATTCAGTGGCGGAAACAAGCTTCCATAGAAATGGCCTTCCATACAAAACCGCCATAATCGAATTTTCTATTCTCGGGACAGCCGCGAAAATCACCTGCTGTAACCATATGACAGTGACGAAATAAAAAAATGTATGGCTACTACACTAAACTGGCGCGAATTCAAATCGGAAAGAGCGTCTTTGTAATGATTTTTAGTGAGTTTGAAGTGCAGAACTTGAACCACAAATTGGAACAGCAATTTGGAAGACATGACTGGCTCTAAAACTTTTCAGATGAGCAAACGCGACGCGCACGTGCCGCACAGACTCTCGCACTGAATGACGCGGCAGAAAACTACGTTAGAGATTTACATAAAAGAGTTACGTTAGAGAGTTACGTTCGAGACTTTTCTAACCAACAACGGAAATTTCCCGTCCAGGTTGTCGCTGCGAAATTGACCTTATTCAGAGCGACATTGGCAGGTATGAAAGCGAGGCTGTGAGGGATAGACTTACGTGTTTTCAACGGAATCTACTGTAAAAAAAAATAAAGAAAAAAAGCTGTATGAAGTTCCAATATCACATATAGTTGTCCACAGCCCATGTTGTCTGGAGTTTTATGTCTATTAACATTCATGGAAAGATATTTTTGCAGTGTTTCGTCAGAGAAAAACACATTAAAAGTACAACCCACGGAGTACGTGTGTGCCTATTCCTCACAGTCTCACTTTTATTCGCATTAAAATCAAAGATGGCGCCGCTGTAGTGCCGATCAACGGTTTCTTTTTTCTTTTTAAATTTGAATTTGTTCGCGACTTTGTCATATAAACAATGGAGTGGAGGATGATCACATTATATGGAAAGGTAAAAAGTTCCCAGACCAGCTATATGACATTTATTGATATTGATTTATGCGATTGATTGACACTCATGTTAATAACCGAAGTGGGTGTGAACGGAACTGCCTTTAAACAGGACTGACACCAGAATCTTGCTGCTGAATTCTACCAATTAATTTTTCCAATTTCTCTCCATCTGCCATTTGAAATGTAGATTCGAGTTGCATACTTGCAGTTTTAAATGAATTAATCTCATTGTCATGCTTCTACAACACAGGTACCGACGATCTGTGATGTGGGAAGCAGCTTCAGAGACAGACAGAGTCTCATCTGGTCCTGATTTGTAACGTTTTGGCGACTTCTGTATTAAAGCATGTTGAGACTGATTCTTACACAGCTGTTAACACCCACCCACACCCACACACCCACACCCACACACACACACACACACACACACACACACACGCTCAGTGACAAGTCCAGGTGGATTTTATTGCTCTGTGGGAATCAGTTCCTACCTTGGTCCACTTGTTGAACTAATAGGGTATTACTGTGTGTGTGTGTGTGTGTGTGTGCGTGTGCTCGATCTCTTACAGCTTGTTTTATAGTGC
>NC_139972.1:5342500-5347500 GCF_963993115.1 Abramis brama
TTCTGTTGAAGGCGTCAGCCCACATTATTTCAGCTTAGTTTTAAAACAATCGTGTTTAACAGTGGAATGTGTGGTGAAAAACTACATTACCCATAATGCTGTACAGAAAATTCCACCAATCAGAGTTGAAACAAGCAAAACTTACCAAAAGATCTCGTTAGCTCCGCCCACTCCCATGAAGCACTGCGAGTAATCGAGTCTATGTTCTCAAAATACTTAAATATTTATATATATATTAAGGATTCACGATATATCGGCCACCATATCGGTATCGGCCGATATATGTTAATTTTTAATGTTATCGTTATCGGCCCGATAAGAAAATTTGGCCGATATATTAAAGCGGATTAATAATGTATTATTTCCTTCAGCTGAGACACTTCAGTTCAGATCCGCACTGTTCAACATGATGGTTTTAAATTGCTTGAAATATGATTGGAAAATACAGTAAAGTGCAACATTAGCAGCGCAAGTCTGTCATATCGGCTACATAAAATTATAATGAGAGATGATTGTGTGTTTGGGACGTGGCTTTTAATGGTGAGGCTTTTGTTTTTGTAATCAGGCTCTCAGAAATTACATAAAAACTTGGATTTAGATTTATCGGCCAATATATCGGTTGTATATGTCAGTGTATCGGTTATCGGTTTCAGACAAAATTTTCATATCGTGCATCCCTATAATACTCTATATGCATATTTTGAAATAAACTTAAAATATATAGTTTTTATATAAAATCAACATTTTTAAATGAGTAGTTTTATATTTCTCTATTGTTTTTAACTCGATTACGCTGTTCGCAATGCATCATGGGATTTGTAGTTCTTTCCCTCAATAAAGCCGTTTTCAAAATTTTCAAAATGCTTTTTTGCTTCAAATCAAAGTCTGTAATGTTGTGATTCTCCTTGTTGCTGATTGGCTTGATTCATGGCTTATAACGCTTTAACAAAAATCCTTACGAGAGGGATTGAATGAATGGAGAAAGTGTCCAGGCACTAATGCACTCTTCATCTTTGAGACTGTAAGCAGTATATGCGCATTGTGTCACGTTGGGTCACTGTGTTTTGGGGTGTATCCAACCTGGTCTAATTTAATCTGAGTTTTTGGCTGTGGTCTCCTCACTCAAACTATCTAATTAATTCACTTAGCTAATTAACTCTCCTCGGCCCGAATCTAATTACGCCAGCCGTTCACAGGCGAGTAGCTCTAAACAAACATGTTTTATTCCCTCATTTGGTCTCAGTCTTTGCTTTCTCATGTCCTGTCCTCTCTCTCTCTCGTTCTCTCAGTGTCTGGTCAGTATATGCACTTGGATTTCACACACACACGCGCGCACACACACACACACGTGCGCGCTCAGGTTTGGTTGGGTTAATGTTTTCTCCTGAACTTATCTTTTCTGTCTGACCCATTTCCTCTGGCTAATCACTTTTGGGAAAGAATCCCAAACACACTCTCTCTCTCTCTATCTCTCTCTCTCTCTCTCTCTCTTTCTTTCTTTCTCTCTCTCTCTCTCTCTCTCTCTCTCTGTCCGTATCTCTCTGTTCCTTCTTTTCTTTTTCCTTCTTCTCTGTAATGGTTTATGTAACTTTAAAGTCTTGTTTTTGGAATCAAGCTCTTTAACCATATAAAACCGACTGCGTCACATTTGATTCGCAAAATTACAAGGTCTTTGCTGGAAAACCTGTCGCACACAATCTACTACATGCCGTCCGTCTGATTGGTCGTTTAGACTTTTTTTTAGCAAGTAAAAGCCTTTTAGTATAATTGTAAAATCCACCCCCTTCAGCTCGAGTCTTTTTGCTGTGAAATCTGTGATTTTTATAAAGTAAACATAAGAATAATTGTATATTGTTAGTAATATTTGAAGACGAAGCAGGTTTACTAGATTATCCAGACATTTTTTTTTTTTACAAAAATCATGAGTATCGAATATGATCATCAGGCTTTTGAGGAACGTTTATTTGTTCATTTCTCAATCATCATTGTATTGTTTTGCATTATATGTTTCAAAACTGAATTTTTTTTTTGATCAGAAAACTAGGCATATTAAAAAGCCACTAATATGCTTTTTCAGATATTCCCTTAAATGCACTTTGTAATAGAGTCACAAATGTTTGTGAATGTAAAAGGTCAAGAGTTTTAAAGATCAAAGTGCAGATTAATGTAGTTTTTGTCTCCTAAAAGAATGAAGTGATTCTGAACTGAAACGAGTCGTCAGTAATTCAGTCTCACTTCCTGTTGCATATCGATGTAAGAATGTAGCTAATTAGCATAAAGCCAGTCTGTGGTCTTGATTGGCTGAACAGCGTCTCTTAGCTCCGCCCTCAAACACTGTAGTTTATCTGAGACTGGAAGAGTTTGGTTTGTGTTGTTCATGTGGAGAAGACGCTGTTTTCTGCTGACAAAGCAAATCCACTTTGATGAGATTGATACGGTAAAACCCACGCCATCGTCACTGTTTGTATCACTGTGTGTCAAGAGCTGAGATTCAGATATGTTCATGAGCGTTTGGTTTCTGACAAATCAGGGCAGAGCAGCTCTCAGAGAGGCGGGGCTTAGAGAGACTGAATCTTCAAACAAACCGTTTCAGACACGGAGAGAAAAGAGCTGATGCTGAAATGGATATTATGAGAAAATTAAAGTGTTTTTTGACCTTGGATGCATGTAAACTTATTGTAGGAGAAAACAAAACAAAATTAGGAACCTGTAAAATGGCATAAAAGGGGCACTTTATACATCATCTTAAATAAATTTGAGCTGTTTTTCCTCTATATTCTCTTTATATGAGCCATAAAAGCCTGATGTATCTAATATGATACTCAACAAAAACACATACATACACTTTTTTGAAAGATTTGAAAAAATATTTTGTCTCAAGGTTTAATAAACTGTTCCAAAAAAATTTTTTTTTTCATTATTATTTCATATGTCAGGCTTTACAGGGTTAAATATGTTTGTCAAACACTCTTATTTTATCATCGTTTTTTTCTTTTCAGTTTCATTTGCAACATGCAATGTTTTCTAGTGTCGTTTGAAGTAAATAGTTGAAAAGTCATAATTTTCTCGTATGACTTTATTTCTTCTGCTGCCCGTCTCTATCCATCAGCAGTGATTGAGCTTCACAAAGATGATGCTCAGTGTTTATGGCGGATCTAACTGCACATTTAATACTTCATGTTACAATTGTAAAACGAACCTTGAGCTGATTGTTTGAGGAACATCGATACAGTTGCAAAAATCCAGCTTCAGACATCCACTTATAGTCCAAAACTTTGACGATTTGTAACAAGACACTGTGTAATGACTGTCCGAACTGTGTCCCTTGTGAAAACACACATGACCTTTGACCCCTGCGTCTGTTTCGATAGTTTTTTCACCCTACATCACGCTGCTCTGTTTTAAATCTTTCTGACAGCTCTCTCTCACACACACACACACACACACACACACACACACTACATATTCATCTTCACTTGGCTGTTGGTTGTTGCTGTTTGGATAACTGATAAAACATACAGGCGCCTGCAAGTGTGTGTGTGTGTGTGTGTGTGTGTGTGTTGAATGATTGACTGTGTGGGCACTACAGGTCATGCTTTTTTGTATCACACACACACACACACACACACATACACACACACACGTGCACCAGTATTTTCTCTAAAGTTTGTTTCTGTACACACTAATACTACAAAATTTAACTGAACATATTTACTAAATAAAGACAGATACATATTTACTATAACCTGTTCAAACACACAGAAAACTCATGCAATCATCAAGTTACACAAATTATCCGGCCATATTTGCACAAATATTGCAAAAATTGGTAAATTAGTTACACATATTCATTTTTAATACTTATTTATTGCAGTTAGTAGTCAACGCAACATTTATAATATCTAATATTTATATTTTATTTCAGTTTTATTTAAATTAGTAATGATTTTTAATAGTTGAAAATATTTTTTTTATTTTAATAGTTTTAGTTTTAATTTTACTAAAAAATACCAACACTTATTTAAATCCCTTCTTTAATGAAAGTCTTTAGTTCATCAGGTGACAATCGTAAGTCCAATTGTAAATAACAGAGTATAATTTCTGGTGTTTGTTCAGACTGTTCGTGTTTCAGCATGTCCTAAGTTGTGTTTTGATACACACACACACACACACACACACACTGAGTGAGAAAGACGCACACAGAAAAGGTCGGGGATACTTGACATTTTGTTTAGCATGTCAGTCATCCTTCAGTCTCTCTCTCTCTCTCTCTCTCTCTCTCTCTCACACACACACACACACACACACACAGAGTCCAGTGGGAGTGCTGTGGAATCTGTCCCATAATGCACCATGGGAACACAGAACTGAGATCTGGTCTGTGTATTTTCAGGGTTGTCATTTTTTCAGAGTATCTCAGACATTAATGACAGGAGACTTTATACAAAACTTTATACATTATTTTAAAACACACTGTTTTAAGTGTTGCATTAGCTTAACATCAGTCTTGGACTCGAGATCCCTTTAAAACTTTAAAGCACAGCTCATATTTACTTGATTTAGTAAAGATTGAAATCTCCAAACCTGTGCATTTCAGTGTCACGATCATATATTGTGCTCATTTAGATCAGTTGAGGCGATGAGTGTGTGCCGGTCAGGCTAACGCACGTGTTTTCTAGAGTAAACACTGAATCAGTATTTTTTGCTGAATTGCTCCCTCGGATTTTCCTTCACGAGGTTCATTTCCTCATATTTACTCTATTTTATATTATATATCGCCACTATTGTTTCTCTCTCTCTTTAATTTACAGTCTGTCTAGCAGTTCCTGTTTTTGTTCTGCTTTCTGTGAGCAAGAGTCTGTGTGTGTGTGTGTGTGTGTGTGTGTGTGACTGTGTGTGGTGTGTGTGTGTGTGTGTGACTGTGTGTGGTGTGTGTGTGTGAGTGTGTGTGTGTGAGTGAGTGAGTGAGTGAGTGAGTGTGTGTGTGTGTGTGTGTGTGT
>NC_139972.1:5357500-5433000 GCF_963993115.1 Abramis brama
TCAATTTTCCTAACATTACTGTTCCACCTCATCCGAGCCGCTGCCAGCATTCATCCCTGCGTTCATTACTGCGCTCCAGAGTCTCACACGGGGCGAGCTTGAGCCCAGAACAGCCCTCGGGGTTTCAGCTACACACCAGTGGACCATGACATCACTGTGCGGGCACACACACACCTCAGGCTATGTGTGTCACTGTGCGTGTGTGAGTGAGTGTGTGTGTGTGTGTGTGTGAGTGAGTGCATGTGTGTGTGAGTGCGAGTGTGTGCGTGTGTGTGAGTGAGTGCGTGCGTGTGTGTGTGAGTGCATATGTGAGTGCGTGCATGTGTGTGTGTGTGTGTGTGTGTGTGTGAGTGCATATGAGTGAGTGCGTGCATGTGTGTGTGTGAGTCCATGCATGTGTGTGTGAGTGTGTGTGTGTGTGTGAGTGAGTGCGTTTGTGTGTGTGAGTGGATGTGTGTGTGTATCTGAGTGCATATGTGTGTGTGTGTGTGAATGAGTGCGTGCGTGTGTGTGTGTGTGTGTGAGTGCGCGTGTGTGTAAGTGCATGTGTTTGTGTCTGAGTGCATGTGTGTGTCTGAGTGTGTGTGTGTGTGTGTCTGAGTGTGTGTGTGTGTGTGTCTGAGTGCATGTGTGTGCGTGCGTGCGTGTGTGTTTGTGTCTGAGTGCATGTGTGTGTCTGAGTGCATGTGTGTGTGTGTGTGTGTGTGTGTGTGTGTGTGTTTTCCGGCCATCTTAAGTTTCCTCAGCAGTGGAGCTCCAGGCCTCTGGCTGTCGTGTGTGTGTGTGTGTGTGTGTGTGTGTTTCCTCGGCTGTCGTACACTCATAGAGCTGGAACATGTTTCTAGAGTAGCTTTTAACAAGTGATCACGTTTACCAACCGACTCGCACTGACTAATGCAACACAACACTGCACACCACATAAAGCACACACACACAGTTAGTGAGGAAAGTCACGCAATGGCTGAGAGTGCATGTAGTTTATGCTATTCAGATACAAGCGTTCAAAAGTTTGGGGTTGGTGACACCATTTATTTGATCAAAAATACAGAAAAAACTGTGAAATATTATTACAATGCAAAATAACTGTTTTTCTATGTGAATATATAGTAAAGTGTAATTTATTCCTGTGATCAAAGCTGTATTTTCAGCATCATTACTCCAGTCTTCAGTGTCACATGATCCTTCAGAAATCAGTATAATATGATGATTTGATGCTCAAGAAACATTTATTATTATTATCAGTGTTGAGAACAGATCATATTTCTGAGGAAACTGTGATAGATTTTATTTTTCAGGATTTTTTGATAAACAGAAAGTTTAAAAGAACAGCATTTATTTGAAATAGAATGTTTTGTAACATTATAAATGTCTTTACTGACACTTTTGATCAATTTAATGCATCCTTGATGGAAAAAAGTATATTTTTTATTTTATTTTTAAATAACACTTTCCCCAAACCTTTGAATGGTAGTGTAGTTGAATGGTAAATACGAGTTTGAATGTGGATGTAGTTTATAGTGTAAAGTTTTAATTTTCAGTGAGATTCTTTAGTTTACTAATTTAAGACTTAAAGTACTTTAAATGACTAATTTAAGATTGACAGTCGTTTAAAAGTGACTAGTTCAGTGTTTCTGAACTCCTGAAACGCCTCCATTGTAGTCTTGAGTTTCTTCCGGGAACGAACACGTCACAATATTCCTCATTATAATAATTCATTCGCAGAATAAAGGGGCGGGGCCTGGTTGAGTTAGTTAGTAGTGTGTTAAACTGGCGGTTATGGTGAGAGCGGGACATTTCCCAAACACACTCGAAGCGCTCGACCAATCACAACACACTGCTCCAGCCGACCAATCAGAGCACAGTGTGCTTTTCAGAAGGAGGGGCTTCATAGAGACAGGAACTAAACAGAGCGTTACTGACAGACTGGGAAGAGAGGAGCCGCAACAATGGAGAATATGAGGAAAATAATCAACATTCAAGCAGGAAAACATGTTCTAGTAGAGACAAAAACTAAATCAAGACTTTGAAGGGCATAATAAGTCCTCTTAAAAATGTGAGTGCAGTTCAACTGTACACTGACTCTACTATTCTGGCTGAAACTTTCCATCAGAGAGGAGAAAACTGAATTACACACTTCAGTTAGCGAAGCTCTCGCACACACTCACACACACTCGCAAACCACCAGCCTCAAGATCTTATCTGACTCAACAGTACTTAACGGAACACTTAACTGAAACTAGACACTGAGAGGGTCATGCCACACAGGTGATGTCATCATCATCATCATCACCTTCATCATCATCTGGTTTAAAACAATGGCTATCGAGGCGAGAGAAGAGCTCAGTGTCTCTCACCTGAAGGTGTGTCTGACAGCTGGATCCACAGGGCGAGAGCCTCCTCTGATCTCCTCAAGCCAGACTGAGCGATAACAGAGACACCGATGACGGATGCTGAAGTCAGTGTGTGACAGTGTCTGTCAGAACTCAGCAGTGTTCACCACAGAACCACTACAGTTACTGTTACTAATGTAACGGGATATAAACAAAAATAACAGTTTGAACGCAGTCCCTGTGGGTCCTTAAGAAGTCTCAGATATTATAACAAAAGTCAGAATTATCATTTTAAGACATCTTAAGTATGGGGACGGAAAAACGGGAATCATGATAGATGTTGTAGATGGTTGTGCATATTTTATCTCCATCTTTTTGAATATATATATATATATATATATATATATATATATATATATATATATATATATATATGTGCATTTTTCCTGAAGGGAACCATAATTTCAGCCAAAATACCACAGTAAATATGGTAAACATCTGTGGGGGACTGAGATGAATCAGCTGATGTTGGTCAGTGTTTATTAAAGTGAGTTTTCAGAGGAATCATCATTTCATCATTCATGAGAATTCAGACGTTTGTGGAGACGCTGTCACTGTGCAGATGAATTTAACACATGCTTGTGTGTGTGTGTGTGTGTGTGTGTGTAACATGCATTCGCAGCTGTTTAGTTTGGCTTGGCTTCAGAGACATTAATACTATTGCATCTTTCCTTCAGATGAGTGGCGGGAGAGTCAGATTTCTGTAGACCTACTTACAAGCACACACACACACACACACACACACACTCACACTCACTCACACACACACACACACACACTCACACTCACTCACACACACACACACACACACACTCACACTCACTCACACACACACACACATACACACACTCACACTCACTCACACACACACACTCACACTCACACACACACACACACACACACACACATTCAAAGACACTCACAGACAGACACACACACGCACATACACACACATTCACAAACACATTCACAGAAACACACACATTCACAGACACACACACTCACTCACACTAACACACTCACACTAACACACACTCACACACACACATACACACACTCACTCACACACACACACACACACACACTCACACTCACTCACACACACACACACACTTACACACACACACACACATTCAAAGACACTCACGGACAGACACACACGCACAAACACACATTCACAGAAACACACACATTCACAGACACACACACTCACTCACACTAACACACTCACACTAACACACACTCACACTAACACACACACATTCACACACACACACACACACACACACACACACACACACATTCACAGACACACACACACTCACTCACTCACACACACACATTCACAGACACACACACACACACTCACTCACTCACACACACACTAACACACACACACATTCACAGACACACACACACACACACATATTCACAGACACACACACACTCACTCACACACACACCCAAACATATTCACAGACACACACACACACACACACACACACACATATTCACAGACACACACACACACCCTCACACACACACACATTTGGACATTTCTTGACCATTTTCTTGAGATTCATTCATTGACTTCATGCATGTCGACACATAAAATAGAGTTGAATGGCCTTTTGAAATGTTCCACTGAAACTATGAGGTTATCAGAGAGACTTCGCACTGAAGACTTCTGAATTACACTGTTCTGAACGTCTGTCTCACACACCGCATGTACAGCGTCATCTCTGCATCAGACGCGGAGGCTGTTCCCGACGGGAGGCGGCTTAATTATCTTGTCTTCTAAGATCCCGTATTTTGGGAAGTTTAAGGCAGTGTCACATGCAAGCTTCACAGACGAACGGAAAATCATAACGGCCAATAATGTGTTCAATGCTAAAAAACATATTTAAATAATACAATAGTTTAATATAATAAAAAACAGGCTATTTTCTGTTTATTATCATGTATATTAGATTATTGCATAATTTCCTTATCAGCATGTAAATGCCAAACTCTATTGTAATCAATTATGCTGTCTATGTAGAGCGTTTCAAATCAGATTCATGCGATTTTGCATACAACTGGGTTTTGAAACGGAGCCAGAGAGAGAGAGGGGGAGAGAGAGAGAGGGAGAGAGAGAGAGAGAGAGAGAGAGAGAGAGAGGGAGGGAGAGAGTGTTTGTGTGTGTGAGAGAGAGAGAGTGTGTGTGTGTGAGAGAGAGAGATAGAGGGTGTGTGTGAGAGAGAGAGAGTGTGTGTGTGAGAGAGAGAGAGTGTGTGTGTGTGAGAGAGAGAGATAGAGGGTGTGTGTGAGAGAGAGAGAGAGTGTGTGTGTGAGAGAGAGAGAGATAGAGGGTGTGTGTGTGAGAGAGAGAGAGTGTGTGTGTGAGAGATAGAGAGAGAGAGGTGATACGAGGTAGTGACACTGGAGGTATGGAAGTAATTTGTGAGTGAATTGGCTGACTGATTTTTAAGCAGTTTCTGAGGAGAAGCACACCGTCTCACACACACACACACACACACACACACACTCTCTGTCTGACTCGCCACGGTCTCATTTGCTCTGGGAGAGAAAGAGAAAGAAAAACATGAGGTATATTATTATTTTACCAGTCAAAAGTTTGAATACATCTATTCTGTATTCTGGCTATTTTCCACATGTTAGAATAACAGTGCGGTGATGAAAACGCTGAAATCCAACAGAAGTATGGGAATGATGTTATGAGCAAAACACGTGACAGAAATGAAAACACACTTATATTTGAGCTTCTTCTGATACCAGTGCAATTTGATATATATACCATGGTACTCTGTGATTTCCATATTCCAACAGCATGATATTTACATTTACATGGTTCTTCAAGGTATTTTAAAAGTTTACCTCTATAGAAATCCTCAAAAAAAAAAAATGCACACGTATTCATAAACCCATCATAATTGAGCAACGTGCAACACTCATAACAACATTATGAGTTAAGCTTTCTGTTAAAAATGAATATGCGCGAGTTAACAAAAGCCTCTTTCAAGCATGCATGCACTCCTACGCACTATACATTGAATCTATTTTATTGCCAGAAAAATGACTCGGACCATCTCTCCAAGGAGACACAAGGAATTCTCTCCTCTGCCAGATTCCCAGAAATACTGAGACACACACACACACACACACACACACACACACAGCTCTGCGCAGCATTCCAATTTCATATTTTATTCCAAGTGTGAAAAGCAAACTATACGAGCACAAAAGCCACTTCAGTATCATTTCCTGAAGTCCGTTCTTTATATGTGAAACATAACAGGAGAGGTTTAGCTGAATGTTCATGCTGCAATCAAGCCTTGAAAACCATCAAGAAAAGCACAAAGATTTGAGAGCACACATTGGTTTTTATCATCTGAAACATGCGCCGAATTAAAAATCATGCTTTGGTAAATTAGAATTAGGACAAAAAGTGACATACAAAGTCATAATTATGAGATAAGAAATCGTAATGATGATATTATGACAAAATGACTGACAAAAATTCATAATTGTCATATAAAAGTCATAATTAAGACATGTCAAAATTGTGAGATTAAGTCAAATTATGCGATGAAAAGTAAATTATGACCAGTCAAAATTATGAGATAAAAGTCAAAATTATGATGTAGAAAGTCAAAATTATGAGATAGTCAATTAAGACACGTTCATACTGCTGTTTATGTCAAAATTATAATATAGAAAGTCATAATTATGATGTAGAAAGTAAATTATGGCATAATTCAAAATTATGATCAAAAAAGTCAATTATGATGTCAAAATTATGAGATAAAAAGTCAAAATTCTGAGATTGAAGTGAAAATTATGGGATAAAAAGTTAATCATGACACAAATCAAAATCATGAGATAAAAAGTCAATTATGACAGAGTCAACATTCTGAGATAAAAGTCAAAATTATGCGATAAAAAGTCAATTATGACAAATGTTCATGCTGCTGTTCATGTCAAAATTAGGTCATAAGTATGATGTAGAAAGTCAACATTATGTGATAAAAAGTCAATTATGAGATAAAAATTCAATTATAACATAAGTAAAAACTATGATATAAAAAGTCATAATTATGAGATAAGAAATCATGATGATAAGTCGATATTATGACAAAATGACTGACAAAAATTCATAATTGTGATATAAAAGTTATAATTAAGACAAGTCCAAAGGTGAGATTAAGTTAAATTATGCGATGAAAAGTAAATTATGACCAGTCAAAATTATGAGATAAAAGTCCAAATTATGAGATAGTCAATTAAGACTGCTGTTTATGTCAAAATTATAATATAGAAAGTCATTATTAGGATGTAGATAGTCAAAACTATGAGATAAAAAGTAAAAATTATGAGATTCAAGTGAAAATTATGGGATAAAAAGTCAAAATGATGGGATAAAAGTAAATTATGAGATAAAAAATTAATCATGACACAAATCAAAATCGTGAGATAAAAAGTCAATTATGACCAGTCAAAATTCTGAGATAAAAGTCAAAATTATGCAATAAAAAGTCAATTATGAGATTAAATTATAACATAAGTAAAAACTATGATATAAAAAGTCATAATTATGAGATAAGAAATCATAATGATGATAAGTCGATATTATGACAAAATGACTTACAAAAATTCATAATTGTGATATAAAAATCATAATTAAGACAAGTCAAAATTGTGAGATTAAGTCAAATTATGCGATGAAAGGTAAATTATGACCAGTCAAAATTATGAGATAAAAGTCAAAATTATGAGATAGTCAATTAAGACACGTTCATACCGCTGTTTATGTCAAAATTATAATATAGAAAGTCATAATTATGATGTAGAAAGTCAAAATTATGAGATAAAAAGTAAATTATGGCATAAGTCAAAATTATGAGATAAAAAGTAAATTATGGCATAAGTCAAAATTATGATATAAAAAGTCATAATTATGACGTAAGATCTCAAAATGATGAGATGAGCGCGACCTATAGTGATTTATTTTCTGGTAAAATATGGCAGTCTTTTGCAGTACTTTACAGGGGTGGTATAATGCCCTTTACACAAGATGTAAAATAAGTCTCTGATGTCCCCAGAGTGTGTATGTGAAGTTTTAGCTCAAAATACCCCACAGATATTTTTATATAGCATGTTAAAATTGTCACTTTTTGAGGGCGAGCAAAATCGCACTGTTTTTGTGTCTGTCCCTTTAAATGTAAATGAGCTGCTGCTCCCGGCACAGGGGGCGGAGCTTCAACAGCTTGTGTCCTTTTACCTCACACACACATGCACTGAACATTTCAAAAACTTTTAGCCTTTTATGTTCAAACCGGAGTCAGACAATGATGGAGAGACTCAAGAAGAAGTGACAACATGTAGAAGCAACAGGACATTTCTGAATGGTTAGTTGATGAATTTATGAAGCTTATGTGTAGTTATCTTCTAGTCATTGATTAGCATATTCTGTCTTGATAATCTATAAGTCGTGTTCCGGGGGTGGGGTTTATGTAAATTCTAGGGTTGGTGATGTCACTAACCCGGGAGGAATGTGGTGTAGTCTCTACCAGCCGTTTGTTGTAGTCCTTAAAAAGCGATTTCTTTAAAAGCAAATATCTCCCTTTGCTCTGAGCTTTGAGCGTTGTAACTTTGCAGATGTTGTTTATGCTCAAACAGCAACATTACACACTAACTAAAGTTAGAAAAGTCAAATCATAATCAACCGCCCCTTTAATAGTGCTTTATAGAGTTTTAGTTTTTTTTAGCTTATAGCAGCTCCGGTTTCCATCCACTTTAATTGAATGAAAAATAACAGCGGGAATTTTTGTGTTCCACAGTCATGTGGGTTTGGATCGACATGATGGTGAGAAACTCCACATGGACAATACGCCCATAAACATAAACATCATCAAGCCGGACTGAAGGTATTGAAACTGTACACACACACATCCTGAGATGTCTGGGCCAACAGTCGGAGGGGAAGGGCGGCTTGCGTTCTGTTCGTTTAATCTGGAGGATCCTCAACGTCTCTCCGTAGGGAATACTGAATTTCACATGTGAAATACCTTGAGTGTGTGTTCGTGTGTGTGTGTAACGTCTCACACACTCCAGCTCGCGCTTCCTGTAGGGAAAACCGTCAGCTTTAATGTCCTGAAACCTGGAGAGTTTATTTTCCCCAGGTGACTGTTTTTTTCGGTCCTTCTATCCATTTGTTTCTGTTCCTCCGCTCCAGAATGACTTTAACAGTCCAAGAGTTCAGAAGAATTATGTGTTTAAGTGTTGTGTGTAGTTGTGTCGTTTCAACTCGGCCCTAACAAACACGGATCAGGACACACAAACCCCATATTCACATAGCACATATTTGGCAGGACACCACTGGGACTCTTTGTGTTATAGATTATGTTCAGAATGAAATACTCGTGCATTGCTGGAAAAAACAAACAGCTTAAAGGGGTTAGTTCACCCAAAAATGAAGATTCTGTCAGTAATTACTCTCCCTCATGTGGTTCCAGCCCCGTAAGACTTTCGTTCATCTTCAGAACACAAATTAAGATATTTCTGATGAAATCTGAGAGCTGAATCACTCCTCCATAGGCTTCTCTGTTATTGAAACTTGCCGGCCCAGAAAGTTAGTAAAGACATCGTTAAAATAGTCCAAGTGACTACAGTGGCTCAACCTTCAGGTTATCAAGCGACGAGAATACTTTTGTGCGCAAAAACAAACAAAAATAACGGCTTTATTCAACTATACATTGTGAGTTCACGAGTGTAACAGCGCAGCGCTTCTGGGTTGTACGTCAGAACGGAGGCTCACTATTGGCCAGCGTCACACACATGACCAGCATCGGCCAATAGTGAGCCTCCGTTCTGACGTACAACCCAGAAGCGATGCGCTGTTACACTCGTGAACTCACTCAGAGAAACACAGAAGAAAATGAAGAGTTGAATAAATCCATTAAACACATTGTACTTCTGTCTCTCACAGCCTCCTTTTCATTCCTGTAAAACAATTAAATATGGCGCTACCTTGACTAAGTTGTATACTGTGTACTGCCTACTACTGACATTGTTGTCTCATTATGTTCATAATTATTCATAAATTAGTTATCATAATAATCATAATTATCAAAATGATTTTAATTATCATGAAAGTTATCTATACTTATTACATGGCTTGGTTGAATTCTAATGTAGAATGCGGTGTGTTATTTCTTGATAACAGACGCTGCGAAGTATAACACACCGTTGCCATGCAAAACAGAGCGTTGCTATGGACGCAGGATTCTAACCGTAGAGACGGAATGGACTATTTTCTTTAGCGGAAGCAATACAATCGTTTTTAAATCAATAAACTCCTTTTTAAATCAATATTTTGTGTCAAATTATTGATTTATTTGGTAGGTAGCCATGTAATAAGCGGGATAATGTAGAGCGAGTGCAACCCCTTCAGGCTGATTCAAGCTCCGCTTCGGGTCGGGGTCCTGATCAGCCTGTCGGGGGTGTATTCGCTATAACAACCGCCTCGCTCTACATTATCCCTTACATATATTAAGATTACATATAAAATATTAAAATGTTATAAATGTTAACATATTTCATTTTAAGTTGTATATTTTTATATAATTTAATATAATTTTAATTGAATGAGATAAAATGTCATAATTATGAGATAAAAGTCGTAATAAAGTCGAAAGACAAAAAGTTTATAGTTGATACATAATTTTAATATATGTAATATTTTTTAGATAATTAATATAATTTTATTGGAATGAGATAAAATGTCATAATTATGAGATAAAAAAATCATAATTATGACACAAGTCAAAATAATAAGAAAAAAAACTTGTGAGAAAAAAAAAAAATTATGAGATAAAAGCCATAATTATGACAAAATATTTAGATCAAAATGCATTGTGAAATGTTAAAATATGACAAAAGTCAAACTTTATGTAAAAAATTATGAGATAATAGACATAATTATGACATTAAAAATAAAAAATGAGACAAAGCCATAATTTCAACATAAAACGTAAAAAAACAGACTAAAATCCATAATTATAACAAAAAATTTGAAAAAATTAGATAAAAAGGCATAATATGGCAAAATGTCAAATGACATAAAAGTCAAACTTACGAGATAAAAAGTCATAATTATGACAAAAAAAACTTTTTGTCACAATTGACTCATAATACATAATTATATCATAATTATCATATTTGTCATAATTATGACTTATCACATAATTTCAGTAGTATCTTAGTATCTGATCATTTAGATTTTTTTATGTCATCATTATCACTTTCTATGCCATATTTATGATTTGCAAAGGCCTGTATTGTTTCATGACAGTATGTGGCAGAAATGGGCTTCCACGGTTTCACATGTACTGTAAACGGTTGTGTCGTTCATTAGCTCTGCGCTGCATGGTGTGTGTGTGTGTGTTTGATATATTTAGTGTGCACATGATGACATGATTGTGTGTTTGTGCATGTGTGTGTGTGTGTGGTTTGGTCTCCATCACTTCTCCCCTGATATAGTTACAAGGTCAGACATCCTCCCTTACCATCAGCCCCCCCCCCCCCCCTCCTCCCCCCATGGGGCTAAATACCCCCTCATGCCCCATTGAGGGGTAAAGAGAAGCCGCGGGAACTGTTAGCATGTTACCAGGGGCAATGAGAGCGCAAACAGACATGAGAAGGTTTGGGTTTCTCCTGAGGGGCGCCGCACAACTGAAAATAACTAAATAAAACACTGAACACTGACCGCTCCAGTTTACACAACTGTGAGTCCAGACCCACAAATGTTGCTCACGCTGACATCGGTCTGGTTTGAGCCTGAAAAAGCTCTGCAAAGTCCCTTTAGTTCTTCTCTATATCAGTGTCAGTGTTTCTGAACTCATTGTAGTCTTGAGTTTCTTCCGGGAGCGAACACGTCACAATATTCCTCATTATAATAATTAATGCGCAGAATAAAGGGGCGGGGCCTGGTTGAGTTAGTTAGTAGTGTGTTAAACTGGTGGTTATGGTAAGAGCGGGACATTTCCCAAACACACTCGAAGCACTCGACCAATCACAACACACTGCTCCAGCCGACCAATCAGAGCACAGTGTGCTTTTCAGAAGGAGGGGCTTCATAGAGACAGGAAGTAAACAGAGCGTTACTGACAGACTGGGAAGAGAGGAGCCGCAACAATGGAGAATATGAGGAAAATAATCAACATTCAAGCAGGAAAACATGTTCTAGTAGAGGACAAAAACTACATCAAGACTTTGAAGGGCATAATATTACTTTAAAGTTTATTACTTTCTTAATGTGTTCATGGCCTGTACACTATATTTCAGCAAAATACAATAACTTGTTCTAAGCCTCTTTCCTTTTTTAGCTGATATTATCAAGGCTGTAATAATGGAGAATGTTAACCAATACGGCCAAACAGATCAAACTCCTGATATATTAAATCAGTCTGGAATATGTTATTTCCCCCCCTGAAATAATTATATTTCTCATATTTCTCATATTCACCAAAGAAAAATCACCAATACGGTCTCTTTAATATCTCAGTTGTTTCTTATAGACAGAGACGAGATTACAAGGAGAGCAAATGTTGCTTCAGTCTCCTGATGTTTTTGTCCTTTTCTCCCACTAGAGGTTCAGAAGTGACTCAAAAATGAAAATTTTCCCGGGAAAAACACCTAAGCCATAGTTAATAATTAAATGCAACATTAGCTGAGGCCTCCAGAACCTCTGAGCAATACAATCCAGGGCAGATCTAAAGAAGTGTGTCACATAGTGTTCAAGTGTCTTAGTTACACCGATCTGTTTGTGTTTCCCAGATACAGACTCATCTTTACTTTTCCTCTGGAGTGTCGGGATCATCTGCCATGCATCCCTGGCAGAGGCTTCAAAGCCAACACTAATGCTATTACTATCTCAATAATGTGTGCGTCTCAAAGTTAACGCGCTGGAGTTAAGATATCGAGACCATGCAGAGCGAAACGTCTCAGTTATGCTCGGCGGCGTCTCAAGTTAACCGTCCCAGTTTATCGTGCGTTCCCAAGGGAAAGGTCGAGTCTTAAGCACGTCTATTAATACACACACATTTAAAGACAGTCACACATGCACAACGATGAAACACAGACAGCTGTTGATCTGAGATCGATATCATTAAAAACACCAAGTGGACACAACTTCAAGTCTTCTTTTTAATTTCTTTGTCAATTTCTGACTTTTTCAGCAACAAAATGTAGAGTAAATGAGGCGAATAATTGATTATTTATCTTGTATTCTGTCATTCTTCCCGCAGAGGATGATGGGAAATGTAGTTTCTGTCACTTTATAAACCATTATCATTATGGCTAACCTTCATTAACAGTACACAGATTGAATTAAACTAATTTGTACAATCAATACTCACATTTAAAACTGAATGAGAAAATAGCTTCAGGCATGATACATTTAGAATATATAATAAAAATGATTAGAAATGTTAGAAGAATGAGGTAAGTATTCATTGCGTTGTAACTTTCTTAATGCACATTCATGTTTTTATTGTGAACAATTCATCCTGTTATTCCAAATTTAAGCGATGTTTGTCTTCATAATCTTTTATCAAAATGCGGCGTCACAAACTGTCAGTTTAGTTTTGATTCTCACACCGTGTCCTAACCATAGACAGTATAAGAAATGGACACAGCGACCCCATTGGATTCAAAGGAGAAAAGTGAAGTTAATTAGAAACTCTTACTTCCTGATGGTCGAGCGTACTGCGCAGACTCAAACTGAGCTTGACGACGTAGATGTGACGTGAGCAACCCGTCTGTCTTCTAGTAGCTGTGCCAAGAGAAATCTGAATCATTCCCTTCCGAAACTTGCAGAGACGGAGAGTGTGAGTAGGAGGTGTCCATGAGCTGGAGCAGGAGAAACTTTTGCTAAGTATTCTGATTAATTACTTTGTCATTTTGCCTCCACGTCCCCCGATTGCCCGCGAGCTTCTCCTCCTGTCCATACGGTAATCTCTCTACTGTGCGACAGAGAGTCACGTGGTTATGACGCAATCGTTAGCCTACTTTTACAAAAACTGCTTCTACGGGGCCATCACGTAAGATACAAGGTAATGGAGCCTTTTATACATTTTCGTCTTTCTTTAGAAATAAATAATGGACAAATGGAGTCTTTAAACGCCTCAGATGTAAAGTTATTCGCTGTCAAAGTGACGCCAAAATGAATGGGAGTCAATGGAATGCTAACAGCAGGTGGGGGTCCGCTAATCAATGGCGGCGCCCGGGGAAGCTTCAGTGTTTTCCGAAACATTGGCCCCCTGGACGCGACTGCGAGATGTGTCAAAATCAATCAAAACTCACAGCCAATCAGAACAGCGTGTGAGCGGAGTCAGCCAATCAGAACAGCGTGTGAGCGGAGTCAGCCAATCAGAACAGCATGTGGGCGGAGTCTCGCGGCGAGACGGCATTCGCAAGGAAATGGATAAGTAGCTACATAATCAAATTCACAAATATTACAACAAAACATTATAAAAAATACATAGGCTACTGAGTTACTAAAACAATCTTTGTCAAAGAATACACTTGTTTGTTCACAGTTTGAACGTTCTTGTTTCCATTTGTTTAATTTCAAGATCTGAGGTGAATTATATCCATTGTTGCTTTTACAGCTACAAAGCTGGAGTAATAAATGATGTTTAAAGTCACATTACACACTTTTAACATTAAATAAAGCACATAAACAGCACCTGAGATTATCATCGCCACACTTTGTGTTTGTTGTTCCAGCACAAAGTCGCAGAAAAATAGAAACATA
This sequence comes from Abramis brama, assembly GCF_963993115.1. Lineage (NCBI taxonomy): Eukaryota > Metazoa > Chordata > Actinopteri > Cypriniformes > Leuciscidae > Abramis > Abramis brama. Next base: position 5,371,709 of record NC_139972.1, read on the forward strand.
ATCGTCGCGTTTGTGACGACATAATCGTTTCTAAAATATAATCGTTGCGTGTCGCCGTCGCGGCTGGTTAGGACAAACACTCTGATTGTTCATGTTTGTTACCATGGATATTCAATCATCACAGCTGTTAGTATTTGAGTTGGTTATCAGTGTAAACTTAAGTTCCTCTTCCTTAGTTCTTTGTTGTTTGTGTTAAATGTTCACTGTTACGGATTTTCTGAGTTTGTTACTATTAAATACATCCGTATTGAAACCTTTTGACTCATCTTCATCTTTGGAGTTTAAACTGTGAGAAAAAAAGTTGTTTAACTTAAATTTAGACTCAAGACTAAAGTCTAGACCTTGTAATTTTTTTTTTTGAAATAATGTTTTTTTGCATGGTTTGTGCTTGCTGTGTAATAATCATCTGACACTTAGCAAACTGGAAGCTCCATTAGTAAGATGAAAAGTTGGAAACTATGTAAAAACCTTAATTAAATAATCAGTTAAGAGGAAGTTATTGTTATGATTTGTGGAGAGATGAAGAACCCAATCGCAGACAGTATGCAATAAACACAGATTTATTCAGACAAAACAAAACCCACGATGGGGCAAAACAAGGCTGGTGGCCAAAAACAAAGACTAACTACACTAGACTAAGACTTGACAGATAACTAGACAAATAACTAACAACAGCAACAAGATCAGGACTTTACAAGACAGAGTTCTTCACAAGGTACTCACAGGAAGGTTTACACACAGGTAATGTATCACAGGATACACACACTGAGAATCACAATGAACCAGCACAAGACAGCAAACACAAGGAGATTAAATAGAGATACTAATAATAAAACAGGTGACACAGGTAAAGCAATAATGACAAAACGAGGATAAGGGGGCGGGGCAAGAGAACGAGACAACACAAGCACATGGCACAAACAAAAGGCCTGTGCACACAAAACACGGGTCTGTCATGATCCTGCCTCAAGAATTAAAGAACGACAAGGACTAGATGGCAGAATCATGACAGTTATATGATATTGCACTGTAGCCACATTGGGCGGTTTGGAAAATGGATGGATGGATGATTCAGCTGCGGACGCCATCTTCTGGTCAGACGCCGGGATTTATTTGGGGCGCGACTCTCGCAGTGCATTATGGGTATTCTCAAACTGTTGAGCGTACACTGGTTGTACACTTGTTATTAAGGTGCATTGTGGGATTGAATGAGTGCACGTAGATTAGCCAATGGGCTGTCGATTCATTAAATCTTAAGCCGTTTCCCACAAAAGCGGTTTATTCAGTGTAGTGAAACCTCTCCTCCATTGACATCCATTAAAAAAACAGCCTCTGGTCTCCTTCCCTACGTTTTTTTCAGGTAACCTTCTAGGCTTGCCTTCAAGTGGCTATGGGTTGTACACTCGTTATAGCGGTGCATTGTGGGATTGAATTAGTGCACACAATAACGTCCACTATGGTTTGAAACACCACTACAAATGGCTATTCCCTCAAATAATGCCCTATTTAAGGGTATAGGGGGCGATCGTTTTTTGCGCTGCTTTTAGTTAGTTTTTCTGTATAAACATGCGTTAGATGGATGTCTACATGTATCGCGCATGACTAAAATGTGTTCTGTGTGTATGGATCCTTGTTCTGTGTGAATGGATCAACCTGAATGGATCCTATGGCCGCTTCACATAGACACGTTTTTGTTTTGTTTTTGCGGTTAAAAAAGTGAGATGCAGGTCAGTGTAGCGGGAAAAAAGCACATGATCTAGCGATGCGTTTTTTTATTTTTTAAATTTGCCGCCTTTTTAGAACGCCATGTCATATGCGAAACGCGGCAAAAGATGCGAGAGCAACGGAAAATCGCAAATGTCTCTGGGTAATAATGAGTGTGTGAAGGTGTGTGTGTGTGTGTGTTAAGGGTTAAATTCCTCCGGCGTGATGATAGTCCTGTTTAATGTAAACACTGAAAGAACACACGGACGACAGCATGATTAATGAAGGGGGAGGGAGAAGGAAAAATGTGTAACAGAGAGGAGACTGAGGCATTACAGGAGAAAGACCAAGCGATGATATACCGTGAATTACAGCGTGTGTGAGAGTTTATTTAAACATTTAGGGCTAACACACACACACAGCTCTGATATCTCAGCTGATCTCTCTCTTCCACTGAAACACACACCGGCATCATCCATCACTCACACACACACACCGACACACTGTTGGCCGCGATCGCGAACTCGTGTTTAGCCTGGCTGAGAATCGGACACATCCATCTGGTTTGATTGAACCTAACATGTTTAAATGCTGGGAAAATATAAAAATATGTCAGCAGGTAAAAGTTGGAAAATGAGAGTTCGGTGGAACATTATGAGGAGTTTTGTGGAGGCATTTGTTTTAGAAATAAGAAACAAGCTGTAAACACTCATTACGAGGGAGACTATACAAACCAACAAAGGGCGACTGTTCTCTGCTCTTCACTTCTGGCCACAGACAACAATCTGGACTTGCTTTGGGGAAAATAAACATAAGTCACATTTACATTAATGTAGGCTACTTACAGTGAAATAGGGCAAGAATAGGGAAGGGTTTGAAAGCAGAAAGCTGAAGTACTATTGATTCTTCCCCACAAAAAATGTGTTATTTGAGCTGCACAGTGTCAAAATCGGTTGTACTAGCCTACTTTTCTTGGTGGATGAACTTCTGGTTTCGCATTACTGACGTCATTTCTCCAGGGTTTTCAGCTTAACTTTGGCTACTTTTGGCCTTTTGTAAAGGGTTGATAATAGCGATTTTATCACACTCATTTTAACGTGCAAAATGTTTTGAGGGTGTACTCTGAAAACTTGTGTGTATTTTAAAGTCCCCATGAAATCAAAATGAAAGTTTTTTTTCTTCCTTTTAGTATGATGTTAGTCTTACTGTTATCTATAAGCTAGTGTGCTCCAAAACAAGGACTAAATTCGCATTTAGAAGAAATAAGCATTCAAAACTGTCAGTTCAACTACTATGCACTATGCATATGCACAACTAGCCTACTAGCTACCGCGTTCTAGTTATATCGGGAGTTTCCGGTGTGGTGAAGAGATGAGTCCCAGCGAAGTGATTTCATACCTGTTGGGTTTACATTTTAAATGAAACTGACTATTAAAAGGATTGCTTGTGTGCGCTGGTGTTTATTCCAGTCTTTTAAAACAGTTGAATGAATGAATGTTCGCGAGGTGCCTGTAACGATGCTAAATAGGCGTAGAGGAGAATGACAGTCAACTACTTTGAATATTATAGCATTTTGGGCATAAACATGTAAATAGTGAAAAGATTGACACAGAATGGTTAAAATATTTAATCCAAATAAATAAATGTTCGTGGTTCGTACTGATGTTATTCCTCTGTTCTCACACACTTCAGCATCGCGGTCACTAGTTTAGACGAACACTGACACCCTGAGGTGAAATAATGGCGTGTTTAACACTTCTCAGATCGGCTTGGGTTTGGATTAAAACTTCATGTTCCGATGAGTTTGGAAAACTTAAATTCTGCACACAGTAAACATCAGAATATACCTTCTCCTGTCAATAAAAAAGTCCAATTTTTAAATCTTATTGCGGACACTTAGGTGGTGTTTGTTGACCACAGTAAGTAAACATAACCGGAAATAAGCGAGACGTACTATTTCCAAACGGAAGTGCGTCAGGAAGCTCAGTGCAAGCGGTCCATTGATTTTCTGTCCAATCAAATGCTCTCTAGAATCTGAAGCCCCGCCCTCCACAGTACAAACTTGTTCACTTGTAACAAGTAATTGTTATATTTACTATAACAATACTATAACAATAACAATACTATGTACATGGTGCACTATGTAGGAGATCAGGAGGAGAAACGGTTTGACATTAGGAGGAAACTGCGGCTTTACTGAGCTCAATGGCTCTGATATAAACTAAACCCTATTGGCTATTTAATTTAAAAAAAATTACAAAAGGGGAGGAGCTGTTCGATGCCCCGCCCTGTCTTCTTTCCCCATAGACTTCCATTGTAAATGTAAACACAATTTTTGCTTATCTTTACAAACTGAATTTTGAATTGAAATGATTTTATTTGCTAATCAACGACTGAATATTATTCATAGAGCTGAAGTTGGCACTTAGTTCAAATTAAAATTTGTCCTGACTTACACCCTTGATTATGTTCTTGTTCTTCCATGTTTTGTCTCATAAGATCAGTATAATTTTTGTATAATTTATATACTGTTACAGTATTTATTAATATTGTAAATTAGCCTTATTTTATATTAGTAATATCAATATTAATTTATATTAATGTAATTTTATTTAAATTTTAGTTTTAGTAATTTTGTTTTTTATTTTTATTTCAACTTTAGCACTTACATTTATTTCATTCAGTTTCCAAGCCGACATTTCTAATTTTCTGTAATGTTTTTCATCGACTATTTATAATTTATTTTAATTGACGAAAACTACTTTTAGTCTTAGTTAACAAGAACAGCACTGGTTAAAATCAGTAGTTCAGCACATAAACTGTTGTAATGCAACAGCGCCACCTGCTGTTTCTCTAATGACTGTCCAGTCCAACAACAGTTTCCATTGTTTGGCAGCACCACTTCAGCTTTTTTATTTTTCCTGATATATTTCTCATACAATTAGAATTGCCTTTAACTGTTACTGTGACTGTAACTTGTATTTTAGTATCTTTAATACATATTTACAACGTTTTCTGTGTTTAATTGTAAATGCATATATTAGGTCATTGTGTTCTAACGAAAAAAGTACCAAAAACTACTCTGGCAATACCATCTTTTGTTTTAGACATGATATAATGGCAATTCCATGTTTTTTTGGACATGTACATTTCCAAGGTAGTATTCCTGGAAGTATCTTGCAATGTAAAGTCATGAATAAGTATGTTTTTTTTTCTGAGGCTATTTTGTCTTGCCGATTATTAGCTGCTTGTTCTCTTATTGAGTTCACTTAACAGCGAGTCTTATTCCTGGAAACAGATTTATAAAGTGGGTTGAGGTTGTTAGATGACTGTAGATTAGCTGTGGTTGCGGTTGTGTGTGTGTGTGTGTGTGTGTTTTGGAGTGTGTTCAGTACTCCTGCGGCCACTAACAGGAACCGTAACGGTACAACACTAACATGGCTGACATTTCCCCCTCTCCGGTAAAAAACTCCCAGTCTGTCAGCCAACTCCTCCGCAGCGCTTGTCCGGATCCGTGGAATGTGTGGTGTTGAAAGTGTGTGTGTGTGTGTGTGTGTTTTCCCCGGTGGGGTGATTGTGCTTTATTTTACGTCCATTTGGCTCTTTCCTGGAGTCTTAATTCCTGTGCGCTCAGACTGGAGGTTATGAGCCCTGCAGCTGTGCAGACACACACACACACACACACACACACACTATTCAACTTCCTCGCATTATTATGGAGGGCTTGTCTGAGGTCAAATACGACTGTTATACTGGGAATTCGTGCCCCTCAACACACTCAGTTTCCAGTGTGTTGCAGCTGTTCTTTGGGTTTGTGTGTCTCTGAGGTATTTTCCCATATTACAATAAGCCCATTAATGCAGCTTTCCCTCCATCTCTCTCTCCTTCTCTCTCACATCAGTGCTGTTTTTATTTCTCTCCGTCTCTCGACGCAGCTCTGCTGGCGTGACTGTGAAGTATTACAGTACTGTAGAAGCATCTGAGGACCCGAGGGCTGTGTGTGGAGCTGGGATTGAGACCCGGACGACGCGTTTAAGCTGAATTCATGTTCTTCTACTAGAGACTTGTGTTAGTCTGCTATGATTGACAGGCAAGCTAAATCACAAAAACTGATATGATGAATAAATAAAATGATCAGAAGCTTCTAAACATTGTTGACTCGTTTCAAACTAATTTCTTAGGAAGATAGACAGACAGACAGACAGACAGACAGACAGATAGACAGATAGATAGATAGATAGATAGATAGATAGATAGATAAATAGGCAGAGAGATAGATGATAGACAGACAGACAGACAGATAGATAGATAGATGGATAGATAGATAAATGGATAGATAGATAGACAGACAGATAGATAGATGATAGATAGATAGATAGATAGATAGATAGGCAGAGAGATAGATAGAGAGATAGATAGATAGATAGATAGATAGATAGATAGATAGATAGATAGATAGAGAGATAGATAGATAAATGGATGGATAGATAGATAGATAGATAGATAGATAGATAGATAGATAGATAGATATATTTCAGTACTATAAGTACTTTGTCAGATTGACTGTAAATCATGCTTAAGCAATAAAGAAAAAATAAATAACGTTTTTTTTACTCCTAAATCCTAACATTGAATCTAGTTCGCGCTTTAACACATCAAACATTAACACACGTACGCGCTTGGCATTCACGACACTCGGTACGTAACGATATGTCCGCAGTGGCCATGGAGACCGCGCCAGCTTCTCCGCTAATGCGCCATAACATTCACGCTGCTCCTGCACATCCACCCGACAAATGACATGATCTGCTGTCGACAATGCGTTTAAAGGCGAACACAAAGCGTGTCCTTCACAACCTTCTGCCTTCCGTGTAACTGAAGCTCCTTATTTTATTTTACAGGAGTAAATTCACTTCATGTGAGAGACAGAGGTTAGCCTAGCCTAGCGTGCTAATCCTTGAGCAGAACTGGTCAAACTGTCAGAGTCTTGACTTCAATAAACCGTAAGACGCTCTTTTCCCTTTATTTTGTTGTCCTTATGATATACTTAAAGCTTTATATTTGTGTATTTGTGCGTTATACAAGTAACAAGTGCACATTTGCTTGTCGCGCATGTGTGATAACAGTATTAAACTGAATTAATCTCAGTATTAAAGTGGAAACGTTCAAGATGTCACGTGTTTTATCTGTCAGTTTGTTAAACCGATGAAAAAATGACTCAAAATGCATAAATACGCCATGTGGCTGCAGATTTTGATGCTTATTTTTAAGAGCAATTATGCTTTTGCATTGTGATATTTAGTGCTAAATAAAATTAAATATTAGTCGTCTTAAAATAGTACCACAGTATCACAGAAATTAATATTGAGGGAGGGTGTCTGTCAGTCATAAATGCATTATTTGATCTCTGTTTTTATGCTGTCATAAACCGCACTGATTTATTACATAGATTTTTGGCAAGGCAAGTTTATTTATTCATTTTCATACACTATGGCAATTCAAAGTGCTTTACACAGAAAGGAATTAAAATAAACACAAAATAAAAGTACTTAAAATTGAAACAGTTATAAAAGGAATTCAAAGAGATATAAAGATGATACAGTTATAAAAGGAATTAAAAGAGTAAAAAGGTGATACGTGGATCAACTTCTCATCTGGCAAAATACCAGTGTATTATACTGTGTCTGTGGTGTTCGTTCGGTGCGCCAAAGGAATCTATTGGACGTCTCCAATAGTTTCCGATTATTTTTCCCTAAAATCAGGCAGGAAGAGCTCTAGGAAAGGAATCGATCCAATCCACACCTCAGAGATTTGTTCGGAGGCTCTAGGACCCCACAGAACAGATTTGGTCCCCGAACCTTGAGTTTAATTTGAATATGGAGAAAATATGATGGCTGACTGTATGATTTCTTCAACAACAGTTGTGTATCGCTTGTTTTTCTGCTGCTAATCCACCATGGGATGTTGTTTAAACAGGTGAAAGATGCCTCCTGGGACAGACGACCCCCGTAAACTCTTCATCCTGACCACAGTGGGGAACCACTTCAGTCTGGACACGCCAGCATCTCTGTCCCGCCGTCCTCTTGATAACTTCCTAGATGATGGGAATGAGTTTCTGCTCGCCGTCAGCAGACACGCAGATGAGCTGCACTTCTCAAACAAGGTTGATCTGAGTAATATTTGTTTAGTCACTGTAGACAAAAGTCTTTTTAAGGCATAATTAAGATTTTTCACTAGATGAACACAAGGAAGAATAATATTCAAGCGTTTAATTACAGTATATATGCCCCAATATACATTGTCTTACACAGTTTACTACTTGATCTTTTTAATACATTTTTTAAATTAATATGAAAGTGTTTTGAACTGATTCAATGACATGGACAGTTTGAAAGATTTTTTGGTTATTTAAAGAGGACCTATTATGCCCTTTTATATAGTCTTGATGTAGTTTTTGTCTCTACTAGAACTGGTTTTCCTGCTTGAATGTTGATTATTTTCCTCATATTCTCCATTGTTGCGGCTCCTCTCTTCCCAGTCTGTCAGTAACGCTCTGTTTACTTCCTGTCTCTATGAAGCCCCTCCTTCTGAAAAGCACACTGTGCTCTGATTGGTCGGCTGGATCAGTGTGTTGTGATTGGTCGAGCGCTTCGAGTGTGTTTGGGAAATGTCCCGCTCTCACCATAACCACCAGTTTAACACACTACTAACTAACTCAACCAGGCCCCGCCCCTTTATTCTGCGAATGAATTATTATAATGAGGAATATTGTGATGTGTTCGCTCCTGGAAGAAACTCAAGACTACAATGGAGGCGTTTCAGGAGTTCAGAAACACTGATATAGAGAAGAACTCACACAGCAACATGGAAAACAAGCAGAATAGAATAAAATCAAACTTCTAAAGTTTACTGTTCATGTCAATGAATCAGTTCAAAACACTAATTCAGTGATTCATGTTCATGTAGTTATGATTGCTACCGATCCATATAAGCTTCAGGAAACTTAATGGCCGATTTTTACATATTTACGATAATTAGCATAATTTTATATCGCAATATTCAAATAACATTCAATAAATCACAGATGTTCTGCACATCACCCAGCTCTACATTCAGCTCCCAAACATTCTCAGAAAAGCAAAAGCTGGGCCGGTTTGCATAAACCGCTAAGACTAGTCTTACAAGTTAGACATACATTTTTTTCTTTAAGACGGTTCATAACTTTTTAATATCAGTTACATTTAAACATAGATTGGCGTAATCTGATACCGAAAAGTAAGACTGGTTGCCCATTTTCGGCCTACATCATAAAAATTGTCCATTTATTTATACGTAAATTCTGCCCTACGTTCCTTTTCAAGAAACTGCTCTGTGACCCTGTCGTACAACTAGCCGTCTTTTCCAGTGACTTGACCAGTGTCCTCTCAATGGCCAGCAGAGTTAGCTATAATTGTATAAATGTAATAATATAATAAAGGTTTATAAATAATAATATAATAAAGTATAATAATACTACTAATAGTTTTATTTTTTATTTTTTAATTATTACTAATATTAATATAAAAAAATATAATAAGTAGTAATATAATAAAGATATAAATGTATAATTGTATGAAATGTATTATGAAAATTGGCTTGCAATTTCGACAAGCAAATACCAAGATATAGGTTGCAGCAGTTTGTCTTTCGACTACACTTGCAAAATCCGCGATGGGACTGAGCTCCAATAGCTTCAGCATCAGCGACTTTTCATGGTATGAAATCGCTGTCAATCAAAAGGAGACGCAGCCTTTCGACAGACCCTCCAATCATCACGCAGAAGCTGGAGTCCAGGCCAGCCCACTCCTCATTCACTCCAGAGACGCTGAGTGTTCGTGGGCGGGACATGATCGCAGCATTATCCAATGACCGTCTAGCAGTGGTGGACAGTAACAAAGTACATTTACTTGAGTACTGTACTGAAGTACACTTTTTGAGTATCTGTACTTTACTTGAGTATTATCTTTTCTGGAAACTTTGTACTTTAACTTCACTACATTTGAAAGACAAATATCATACTTTTTACTCCACTGCATTTCTGTCAAGGTCCTTGAGTAGAAAGTAGTAACATCAGTCAGTGGATGATTTTGGTTTGGAAATGAAAGTCGGGTTGACGTCAAAACCCGACATCATATTTAGGTCAAAACCCGACGTCAGATTTACGTCAAAACCCAACGTCGGACAGACGTTGGATTTTGGTTGGAAATGAAAGTCGGGTTGACGTCAAAGCCAAAAAACTAAGCCAAGGGCACTATTTGAGGGAACAGCCATTTGGGTGTCCGAAACCATTGTAGACGTTATTGAGTGCACTTATTCAATCTCACATTCAATCCCACTACTGGAACTGTGTTCTAGAAATAAATGTGATATTGATATGAGGGCAGGCAGACATAGATTCAGAGGCATAAGGTACTGTATTACATTCAACAATGCAACAATAATAAAACAATGCATTGACATTTACTTTTTACTTTTGATACTTAAAGGTACTGTATGTAAGATTGTGGCCAAAACTGGTACTGCAATCACTTTCAAATTACTGTAGAGTGGTGTATCCCCTCCCCCTTCCCCCTGACTCGAGGTTGCCAGATAGGCTGCAGAATCCAGCAGGAACGTAGGCTGACACGTTTGTAGCTGCAGCTGTGGTAACTAGAGCAGAGCTGGCAACCCGGATGCCGAAACACTACTGACTTCGTGATTAGTAGATAGGTGGAGGGTGGAGCATCAGGCCAAAACACAAGATGACAACATCAACATCAGTTGAGGGCTGCAACTATCACTTTTAAATGACAATATCCTGGCCGGACTACTGTTGTCAGTGATATAAGTATTTGAAATGAACATGATTTCTTAATGTCTAGTGACATATCAGGGCCATTTTATGATTAATTGAAATACATTTCTTACATACAGCTCCTTTAAGTACTTTTAAAAACGAGTACTTCTGTACTTTTACTTAAGTAAGAATCGGTCTTTACAACTTTTACTTGTAACAGAGTAATATTTGACCAGTAGTATCTGTACTTTCACTCAAGTAAGGAAGTTGTGTACTTTGTCCACCTCTGCCGTCTAGTTTCGAAGCGCTGAAAAAACTGTTCAGAGCAGCCCCATTGAAGTCAATAGACGCTGGGCTTCAACAGGCAAATGCACTGTGACGCTACGGGAATGTATGAGAAGGAAATCGACCTGCTGTATGCAACTGATTCTGAACCAACTCGTCTTTGAGATGAACGTGTTCTAATGCATTTTTAGTACATATTTGACCATTGATTTTTTGACATTATAGGGGAAGCCGAGCTTCCCTTGCAGTCTTAAAGAAATCCCCACTGTAAGACACTGTCTCAATAAAGGCTATGTTCCTGCAACTGGCCCCTGATGTTGTGTGTGTGCAGCTGGAGAGCATGGAGGGTGACGGCAGGGTTCTCGTGTTCTTCAAACCTCACCCGTGTGTGGTGTCAGAGGAAAACCTGCACCGATCGGTCCTGGTGTCCTCCATGCTGGAGTCTCCCATCAGCACTCTGTACCAGGCCCTGCGACAGGTCTACGGCCCCGTCCTGCTGCAGGTCAGATGATTGGGATTTCTTTGTGATATTTTTGTGCTAAATTGTAAATAAAATAAAATAGAACTGGAGTATCACAGAAATTAGTGATATAAACTGGTGTGAGAAATCAAATCTCCTCTTAAATGCCAAAACTAAGGAGACGGTTATTGATTTTAGAGTGAGAGAGCAGGATATATCATTAATTAATGGGGAACAAATTAAATTAGTAACACATTATAAATACCTCGGTATAGTCTTCATTTCTTAAAGAAATGACTGTCTTTTAATGTCCATATCAGAGTGCTTGAGATGTTTTATGGGGCTTTTATTGAAAGCGTTGTGACGTTGCTGGTATGGTAATGCTTCTGAAATCACTACGAAAAGTCTCTACGACTACGGACAAGCTAACTGTTGGGAATTAAGTTAACAAGTATAGAGAGTATATATAAAGAGACAGTGCAGAATAATGCTAATATCATTGTGAATGATACAAGGAATCCTTTATAATTACTGCCATCTGGCCGACGGTACACGTCCAAACTATCTTTTATCCCCCAAGCAATTCGATTTTTAAACGCTTCTTCTAGTGTGGATTGATGGTCAGCTGGTCTGGTTATCTTAAATTAGATCTATTTGTTTTAATTTATTGTTTGTATATGCCAACTGTGATTCTTTAAATGTCTGTGTGAGCTCGCTGCAAACTACTTCCACTATAGGGACAAATAAACACTACTCCTACTAGACTCATGGGACATGTTTCACGGCTGGCTTTTGTAATGTGTTTTGTGTGTGTTTTCTGCTCTCTTCAGGATGATAAATGGAGTCAGTCGTTCGACTCAAAGCTTCAGTCTCTGCTCACAGATCTCGAGGTCGGGCTGGGCTCTGTGCTTAGACACTCAACACCAAAGGATTCTGGGAAACGGAGTCTTTCAGAGTCAGATGTGTCAAGTGAGTTCTTCCATCTTGAGTTTTTATAAATTCCATGCGACCGGGGCTTGACATTAACACCCGCTAGCCGCCAAATGTGTGTGTATTTCATTAGTGATGTGTAACACAGTCACTCCTCTAGCCAGTTTGGCGGGTTTAATTCTATATAATATATATTTTTCAATTGTAGTCTTTTAAAAAAGTCATCTGAAATAATAAACTAAGTGTAATGTAGTGTAATGATTAGGGCTGGGTATTGGCACAAATTTCACAATTCGATTCGATTTCGATTCACAAGCTTGCAATTCGATTCGGTTTCGATTACGATTCGATTCGATTCGATTCAATATCGATTATTTTGGATATCAGGTACAATACATTGCAAATTTGATCAAGGAAAACAAATCTCTTAACTATTATTGTAAACTATGGGAGTCAGTTGTAGCCTATAGGCTTCATTAGCCTACTATAATATTGAAGGTAAAAATGAACTGATTTGTATACAAACACTTAAAATACACTTATTTATTTTTATAATAATAAAGTTATATGAAATTATATAAAAATTTAAATGGTGGCTGTCATAAAAAAACTTTCCAGATTTATTCAAACATGCATTAAATATTGAAGAACATTAAAAATGATAATGATTATGTAATATGGTGCATATATTTAACAAAATGCTCCTCTCTAGAGTTAATTTTTCCAGCTGACTAACGAGTTTATGGTCACTGGATATGGTTTTTCTGAGGTAAATGTGACGTTACATGACATTGTTTACTGACGTCTTTCCACGGTTGAAACACTGATTGAGCGACTCCATGTCACATGATACGGACTTCGATAAGTTGTACTCTATCTTTAACACACTTTCAGAAGCTCATTCATGTTTATTTCGCGCTGTAACTGGTGTTATTAATGCGGAAGAGAAGATCATGTGCTGCTCTTGAGCTGAGCCAGAGCGATCTCATGCCACAGCGCCAAAACGGTGTTTATGTTTTTGAATTTCGTAAGAAAATGGACGTAATTTGAAATCTGAGACTTTGTTTCATATCAATAATAACAAAGCACAAAGATTATTGCGATTTATTGGATGGGATGCGCGCAACAATGTTCCATTCATTCATCAACTGAAAACAGGATTACTAATTGATTCTTGGGATTTAAGAATCGATATCGGTTCGTAAAAATTAGAATCGATTAAAATCGAGAAATCTATATTTTTTACCCAGCCCTAGTAATGATACATATCGATACTGAAATATCTGAAACTCTTCTGCAGGAAACATGATACCAGCTGCTCTTTCTCTCTCTCTCATCTCTCCAACAGCGAGTTACACACAAACCCGCCTCTCCTCACTCACTCGATTCATTTGCTCCGGATGAATATTGTTGGTGTTACAGGGATTGAATTTCCGTGTGGGATTGCACGTATTGAGAATAATATTAATCATTCCCGCAGATTTTCTGCTCACGCCCAAAGTGCAGCACATAAAGACACTATATTGGCGATGTAAAACAGTGTAACGGATCCGTGCGTCAGCTCTTCAAGTGACAGCAGCCTAATATACCGGCTGCCAAATTATGAGATAATATTAAAAATATCTATTTTACAGTTTTTCCCCATGGTATCGATGTCAAAATGGTGGCCAGTGGAACTGCTGAGTGGCTGGTAACTTTGGAAAACCACTAGTCACAGTGGCTGATGAGCAAACACGTGAATGTCAAGCCCTGCGTGCGAGTAAAGTCCCCATGCTGATGTGTGCAGGTATCACGACCCCTCTGGATGAGTTCTGCTTCTGGGCTGATGTCAGTCGCTCTGCACAGCAGAGCAGCGAGAGAGAGCGAGCGGCACACTTCACTGAGCTCTTTACCACCATTGAGAAGGTACACACACACACACATTAAGAGTTTTGATGCTCATGTGCACAGGCCTATCGCGATAATCAATACATTGACTTATCCCACGATATATGGACGTGACCTCAATCATCATGTATTGCCCATTACGTGTCAATAAAAATAAATGTCACCAACATTTTGGCTATCGCAGTGCTCTCTGTCATCTTATCTGCTTATTCTATTTTTTCTTCTTGTCACTTTTTGTTAACAAATGTTTATTTAATATTAGCTATTTATATGTTATTTATTTTGACACTTCAATTCCAGTATCTAAATATTCTTAAGAATTAAAAGTTTGCTGTCATTTGAAAGTGTGTAGGCCTACTTGCATTATTATGCTGTTATATTATGATTATATATTACAGTGGTATAAAACTATTTTAAAATGACTATAATATAGTTTATCGCAAATCTTTCTGGGACAATATATCACCCAACGAACAGTAGTTATCGTGACAGGCCTAGCTGTACACCCAGTGTTTTTGTAATATTATTTATATAGGCTACTATTATGGCTATTGTTCATATTTTGAATTGGCTTTTATTTTTATACTTTCAGTTTTCATTTTAATTTTAGTTGAAGTTTTAGAATTTTGTGCTTTTGTCATTTTTATCATTGTTTTTTTTAATCAATTTATTTATTTATACTATTTAGCTTTATTATTATTTAACTCATTTTATTTAAGTTAGTTACCAAATCAACATTTCAGAAATGTTTCATCTAATTTTTATATTTTATATGATTTCAGCTTTATTTTCATTACCAATAACAATTTTAATAGTTTAGTTGTTTTAGTTAACAATAACACTACTGGCACGATCAATGTGGACGTCTATTATTATTAACTTAAACTTATTTTATTTCAATTAGTTGCCTCGTTTTTTTTAGTTAAATGTTTTCATCTAATATTTATACTTTATTTAATTTCTATGAATGAAAATGTTTTAATAGATTTAGTTACCAATAAAACCGTGTCCGTGAACTGGCTGTTTACATCAACTTTAAATCAGATCCAATCAATTTAAGATGTTTTTTAATGATACATTTTAATTTCATGCTTGAAAGCCAAGAGCAAGTAACCCTCCATGGACTTTGAATCATGTGTTTGTTTCAGGACTACAGTAATCTGGATAGTTTCAGTCTGGTGGAGGTACAGGACCTGATTGAGAGCACACGCGAGACAGTAGATGACGTGTGGAAACAGAATGAGCACGCCGCCTATCCCGAGACACGCATGATCAGACTCATGGATGTCATAGGTGCACATCAAGTGTTGATAAATAATAATGATGCTTAACTTAAAGGGTTAGTTCACCCAAAAATGAAAATGATCCCATGATTGACTCACCCTCAAGCCATCCTAGGTGTGTATGACTTTCTTCTTTCAGACGAACACAATCAGAGTTATATTTTAAAAACACCCTGACGCTTCCAAGCTTTATAATGGCAGTGGATTGCAACCAACAGATTGAAGCTCAAAAACGTGCATCCATCCATCATAGACGAACTTCACGTGGCTCCAGGGTTAATAAAGGCCTTCTGAAGCGAAGCCATGAGTTTGTGTAAGAAAAATATTAATATTTTAAACTTTATAAAGTAAAATAACTAGCTTCTGGCCAAACAAACATACGGATTCCACATAAGTCTAAAGCGCAACTTATGCGAGTAATGCGACGCATTGCTGATATTTACGCTACGCATGACGCATTATGCTAATACTGGTGTCATAAGTTGCGCTTTAGGAGTAAGTAGACTGTGTAGAGCCGTTTGGCCGGAAGCTAGAAATTTAATTCTAGTTTATTTTTCGTACACAAACTAATGGCTTCGCTTCAGAAGGCCTTTATTAACCCCCCAGAGTCGTGTGGAGTTTGTTTATGATGGATAGATGCACTTTTTTGAGCTTCAAACTGATGGTTGCAATCCACTGCCATTATAAAGCTTGGAAGAGAGAAAGTCATATACACCTAGGATGGCTTGACAAAATTCAATTCAATGATATTGACAAAAATGAATATCTCGATATTTTTTTCCAATATCTCGATATCGATATTCAGACGATATTTTTGCCATCCTTCAAAGAAATGTGTGCAAACTGGCAAAGAAGGTCCATGCATTTGACCTATTATTGTAGGCTATAGAAAAAACAATAAAGGAGCTAACTAAACAGAATCTGAGGTAGCCCCTATACTTTTTCCACTTACAAAAAAAATAAATAAAAAAACGGAACTAGGCACCTCTTGCAACAGTGATTATTAAATCAAACAACAATATTGTTGATGATAAATTAAAAGTAAAAAAAAATATTTTCAAAACGCTATAAATCCATCAATTTTTTCCCCAAAACGCTATAAAGCCATAATTTTTTCCCCCCCAAAAATGTATGGTTTGTCTTTTTAAAAAAGTCTTTTGTCTTTTATTTTTCGTGTTTGCATTTATGAGGAAAAAACAATATTACGTGACAGTTCTCCATTATGGACGCGAGCGCTCTGAAAGCAGCACTAAAAGACTTTCAAACTTTCACAGAGACCTCAAAACAGAAAGTACAAATCCTTTCTTTAAAACGAATTTCGTTTTGTATTAATTGTATCTTAATTTTAATAATTTTTTCATTAACCAATTTCCTGGATTTAATACATAAAAAGTAAATATAGGCTAGCAATCACAACATAAGGTGCTTGAACTGGAGATTATATCATCATGAACCGTAGCCTACTCGCCTCACAGGCCTAAAAAATGTGAAATATATTTACAGAAAGCTGGTTCTAAACAAAACCATCCAAAACAAAATAAAACTATTTAGCATAATAAATGTGCATTTCTCCGGTGCGTTCACTAGCCTACTGCGAAGATCGCGAGTCAATAGCCTATCGTCAACTTCATCTTTGCAGCCGACACAGAAATTAATAAACAATTAAAATGTCTTATTGCAATATTTTACATATTCATAATCATTACTTTTGCTGGTTCTTTGAGGCAGCTTTTTAGGTTTATGGCGTTTTGGAAAAGAGCTCTTCACGTACAAACACCGTTTCACCAGGGCACAGCGGCCCTTCAGCACATAAGAGAAAAAGCACGGACTTACTAATTACGAAACTTTGATGTGGTTGAACAGGTGAAACAGTCACAAATTCCTCTGCAACTCAAACCTTCTCAGTACGAGTTATGAAGGAAGAGAACAGCATTACAGTGTTCAGCACGTCCTCCTCTGATTGCTGTGTTGTGACTGAAAAAGTGCGTGCAGGAGCACATGCGCAAAACGTAGGTTTGTAAAATGTCCTTTTGTAAAATGACATATGATAAAATAAAAATAATTCAAAAAATATTCATATATCATTTTAAAAACGGGTTTGCGCATGTGCTTCTGCACTATTTAGAATTTACGTATGAATGTGCGTTTTTGACGACACGGGACCATCGGAGGTTGCTTCCGGGAATAGTACTGCCCTACAGTATTAAAAATCGCTACATATAATTGTTTAGAAGGTTATAGTGTGCGTTATTTGTTTTCTCTTTAACTTCTTTCAGCTCTTTTCATGTTTGGCCTTTTCATGTCAAAATATGAAATATTCGATATCCCAATTTTGCATATCGTCCAGACAACAATTTGGATATTATCGTCTAAACGATATATCGCCCACCTCTACTTGAGGGTGAGTAAATCATGGGGTGATTTTCATTTTTGGGTGAACTATCCCTTTAATAATATATTTGAGAAAGTACTAATAACGTTCCTGATGTGTGTGTGTTTGCAGGCGGAGCTCTCGGCAGGTTTGTACAGAGGAAGTTGAATGCGCTGCGCTTGTGGGAGGATCCTTATTTCACAGTCAGGGAGGGGCTTAAAGGGGGCGTGTCTGTCTGTGAGCAGTGGGTGGCGGCCTGTGAACGCCTGACTGGTCAGGTGTGGAAACGCTACTCTCCTCATCCGTGGAGCGGAGAGAAACACCGGCCACAGGGGCTGGAGAGCCTCGCCAAGCGATTGGAGGAGGTCGGACCGCACACCTATCCAACCTTGCAGTATAAGCCGGTGCATTATCTTATGATGTGTGTGTGTGTTTGTTTTAGGTGGCACAGGTGCGATCTGTGTGTGAGAAACTGCAGCGTTTGTTATCCGGAGGGAAACAGCCGGTTTCAGCCGCACGTGTGTATCAGCCTTTCACAGGACTCAACCCGATACACTACAACCCTTACACTGAGGTGCACACATGCACGAGATATTCACTGTTGTATTTCCATTGCAAACACATGATGAACATTTGATATATCACTCAGCTGTATATTTATGTGTGTGTGTGTGTGTTTAGCCCTTATGGAGAGCCGCGATGTCTCAGTTCGATCGACTCATCACTCCAGCTGAACAGGAAGCAGCTGGAAAGCTCAAGACCTTTATAATAGATGCACAGGACAGTCCGCAGCAGGTACACACACTCACACTAGTCCTGTGTATCCACACATTTAGCTTTTTGTTTGAGTCATTTCGTTACGCTAGCCAAGAACCGCCAAGAACTTAGACAGAGAGAGACTGTCTGATTGAGGGCGAGTGAATAGATAATACAAGATAAATAGACAAAATAAACAAAAAATACACTACTGTTCAAAAGTTTGGGTTTTTAACTAAATTAATTAACACTTTTATCTATCAAGGATGCATTAAATTGATCAAAGTACAGTAAAGACATTTATAATGTTACAAAAGATTCTATTTCAAATAAATGCTGTTCTTTTGAACTTTCTGTTCATCAAAGAATCCTGAAAAAATGTTTTATGGTTTCCACAGAAATATGAAGCAGCACAACTGTTTTCAACACTGATACTAATCATAAATGTTTCTTGAGCATCAAATCATCATATTATACTGATTTCTGAAGGATCATGTGACACTGAAGACTGGAGTAATGATGCTGAAAATACAGCTTTGATCACAGGAATAAATTACACTTTACTATATATTCACATAGAAAGCAGTTTTTCTAAATTATAATAATATGTCACTGTTTTTACCATATTTTTGATCAAATAAATGCAGCCTTGGTGAGCAGAAGACACTTCTTTCAAAAACAAAGAACAAAGTAGTGTATTAGAGAAACTTTAAGGCGGAATTTTCCGCCTTCAAAAATAAACGACTGATTATTTCACAGACATCAGAAAGCATAGTTAAATATCTCATATATACGTTTCTTAAACAAAACTCAAATTGTTTACCTGTCTGTAACTGTCTGTGTGCTTGATGTTTGACCCCAGACTTATACTAAATTCCCAGACAAACTCTTCTTTTTCTTAACGTCGTTTCAGCTGCTGCAGGCGTTTCAGAAACACAGAGATCTGATCAAACGACCCACGATCAGCAAAGAACTGCAGCCGGAGAGAGAAACGCTCCTCACACGACTGCTGGACTACAACAAGGGTCAGATCACACACACTGAGCAATACAACACAGGCTCACTGAGTTCTGACTTCATAGCCAGCTACATCCTAACTGAAACGAAACCACACACGTGACTGATTTGAAACACTCATTTTGGCCAAAATTAGGCATTGCATGCCTACATCATGTTATGAAGCTCACTAATACATAGCTAGAGTTTCACAGATGACTAGGGCCATCTAGATTGCCATACCATGAAGAGAGAAAGACACCAGAGAGGTCTTAAAGAGTTTTTGATGGCAGCCGTGTTGTTGTGCAGGACTGCGGGCGGATTTTGAGAGCCGCTGTCACGGCGCGCCAGGAGAGAAAACCGGTCCTCTAGCAGGAAGAAACCTTCCCGAGGTCGTCAACAATATTGTGTGGGTCAGACAGCTGCTGCTTAAGGTGCGTATGAGCTTATATTAATTAATGGACAACATTTCAATGAGCCATTTAAAGGGACACTCCACCCATTTGCATTAAGCTTTGCATTGTTAGAAACCCAGTCATACTATTGAATGGTCGTGCAACACTCTCTCATTTTCCCCTGAGACGGGAGAAATCCGTTATTTACCTCTTACACTTCCTCCCACAATGACGCAAAAATCGTCATTTTGCGTCTTTGTCGGAGGAAGTGTAAGAGGGGGGGATTTCTGTTGAGACTACAGACACTCGTTCCTCATCTTTCCCAGGGGCGGGACCCGCTCACGCTACAGACCTATTACAGATCAGTGGGTGGGACTTTACTCTCTGAAACTGAAAGCAATATCCTCCATCTTGTTTGAAGCTAAGCTAACAGGCGCTGTGGAGACAGATGTAAAGTTATGACAATAGCGGAGGAGAGTGCTCAATATGATATAGAAGAAGAGGATTTCGGAAGTCTGATGCTTGAATCAGGTGTTTGTGGCTACCTTTACAAGCCGCATTATAGCGAAGAGCAGCCGAGGCAGAAGACCTGCCTGCCGCGGACGAGGAGCCCGGACTGGCTCGAGTTAGGGCGGACTGGTGGCGCCGGTGATCTCACTATGCAACTACGAACACAGAGATAGAGTCCGTCTGCGGCAAAGAATTTCAACAATGACAATTTCGCCTGGACGAAATCTCTGAATCAGACGTTTGTGTTGTGAACTATCCTAGTTTCGCACCGCATATGTTCTGACTGAACATCCAGGTACCATGCAATAATTCACCTTTTCGAAAGAAATACAAACGAGGAATAATGCACTAATGAGTTCGCCAACTAACTAGACATTTTGTGTGAAATGAATTTCAAGCTCTGGTGGTAGCTAGCCTTGTAGACGGAAGAGTGATTTCTCTTATATGCAGATATGCGCTGTTCTGGATTAGTGGGAGTGGCTTGCGGAGCTGTGCAATGTGGTGCATTGTGGGAGTTGTTGTCTTTCATACAAATGCGTCCTGAAGTTATTTTTTGTCTTTCCTCGGTCACGAAGGCACCAAATTCAAAATTTATTTCACATTTCGACTACATATATGACCCACTTTCAATAAAAAACAATGTGCCTATGGGTGGAATGCCCCTTTAAGACACTACAGGCAGAACCCTTGTTTTTACTGTTTTATTCCTATCTAGTGTATATTCTGAAGGTTTGTTCATATATCATTTTCCTGATTTATATGTAAAATGTAAGTCCAAAAAAATCCCCTCCATAAAAGCCTTTAATATGTCAACAAAATGATTTTTGAACCTGGATTTACCTAGTGTTCTGATTCCTGTGTTGGACAACTTATGCAATTTAGTGCCTATTTAATTAGAAAATGCCTTATTTGCATATTTAAACAACATTTCAGGAAAAAAAGGTCTTAATGTACTGTGTTTCAGCAGCTGATGAAAGCATGGTGATATCTATTAGTTAATTATTTTAACTGTAGTGTCATCGATTAAAGGTGAAGTATGTAAGATAGTTAAAATCCATTCTCTTAACTCAGTTTACAGTTCATTGACTACTATTAGTGTGCTATTCATGGGTTTATCTCCCCCAAAAGTGTAAACATTGAACCTCTCAGGCACTATTAAATCATTAAGAGCTGTCCGTTCAGATCTGTCAATCACTTTCCAGCTCAACCAATAGTGAGAGTGTGGGGCGTAGCTACTGTTGGAGGCGGAGTCAGAGGGTGTGGGACCATGACTGACACATTACATGCGAAGAGACATTAAATGTTGGCCATAAATCACTGCATTTAGACCTTCACAGATTAAACATCATCATGCACCTGTTCAGACACACATGCACCAGTTTATAATGTTAACTCAAACAGTTGTGGTCTGTCATGTCAGAAAATGCGCCCAATGCAGATTCACTGGATGGGTTTTTTAAAAGCGAGACGCTTGCGTTCACACTACACAGTGTGTTTCTGCTTACTTATGACACATAGCACACATATGTTGGACCTTTCACTGAAAGTAGTCTACTTTTACAAGCACCCGTACCTGTAATTCCCATAGGAACCACTAGTGTTGCAGAAACAACATACTTCACCTTTAAAGACATTAAAAAAGAACATTAAAAGTGGTGAAGGACTTGAGTTGGTCACTAGATAGAAACAGTAAAATCTGTGTGTAGGTGGAGGACTCTCTGAAGATGGCAGACGCTTTGCTCTCGGATCTGTCTGGGTTTCGGCCGCTGGTCCGTTTCTCTGATGAGCTGCAGGACCAGCTGAGATCTTACGAGCAGGAGCAGTTTGAAGACTGGACCAGAGACCTGCTGTCAGGACTCTCCGATCCCAAATCTGGAATCAGGTTAACACACACACACACACACACACACACACAACAAACATGTAGACATACTTTAAAGGGCATTTCATAGCTTTCCATTGCTCTTGCTCATATTGCTATAAAGCATCATGTTTGATATGCTAAATTCTAGTGCCTTTAAATGATCAACATGATCAAAACTTTGCTGTTGTACACGATCTACTACATGCCTTGATAGTTTACACTTTTTTAAGTAAGTAAAAGACCCAAGGACAGAACTATTCAAAGCTGGTCAATAACCGCAGATATATTGTTAGAAAACGAAAACCTTGACTTCCTAATTATGTGTACTTGTTTTATACAATTATTTAATTTTGGTCTGGTTAATTTCATGGCATCTGTTTGTTTTACACAATTATTTAATTTTGGTCTGGTTAATTTCATGGCATCTGTTTGTTTTACACAATTATTTAATTTTGGTCTGGTTAATTTCATGGCATCTGTTTGTTTTACACAATTATTTAATTTTGGTCTGGTTAATTTCATGGCAGCTGTTTGTTTTACACAATTATTTAATTTTGGTCTGGTTCATTTCATGGCATCTGTTTGTATATAGTTAATTGAATCTGTGATATATGTTTCTGACACAGCTTGAAACTTATAATAAAATATTGATAAAAAAGTAAGTAAAAGGCCTTTTAGTCTAATCGTAAAAACGTCCAACTCCAGCTCATAGTTCACGTGTCTAGTTTGCAGGCCAGTAATCGTGTGATGGAGTTGGATCACATGGATGGGAAACTGAAGATCCAGTACTCGGACCGGCTGGTGAGTTTACTCAGAGAGGTTCGACAGCTCTCCGCCCTGGGCTTCACCATCCCTGCTAAGATCCAGCAGGCGGGAAACACCGCAGAGAAGTTCTACCGACAGGCCATCATCCTCAAACAGGTGTGTTACACACACATACACACGGACTGGAGGTTTTTCTTACACTGTACGCTTGCTAAAAGTACCAATATGACTACTAACCCAACGAGTGACATTCCTAGACAAGATTCTAGTCTAGAATGTTCTCTGTTTCAGGTTAGATTCATTTATGTGAATCAGTTCGGTCATATCATTGAAATGAATCACTGATTCATTTGAGTCAACACTTGATATAATTCGCTCCAGATAAATACTGCTCTGAAGTCAGTTATATAATCTTATTGTTATTCAGTTAAAAGATACTGACCTCTTACATAGTTTAATTGCAACAGGCTACTCTTTGTTAGTAGCTTGACTGTAGTTTAACAACTTTACATTTTAATTCGCTTGTAGTTTAGCTTCCCCCATACTGTATTCTTAGTCAAATATTGAGTTGTATGTAGACTTGTGTTGCGAGTACAAGTGTATTTGTGTATTTAACAGGTGGCTCATTTCTACAACACCATCGATCAGCAGATGATCCCTTCTCAACGACCCATGATGCTCGGCTGTGCTCTGGCCTTTGAGCAGGTCATCAAGGTAATCCTTCTGCGCTGAGAACATGTCCTAGAGCCATGAAACTGTATTTTATAGTATTGTACAATATATATATATATAATTATTTATTTATTTATTTATTTTTTCTCTTCTGTTCACCAATGCTGCATTTATTTGATCAAAAATACAGTAAAAACAGTAATTTTGTGAAATATTATTACAATTTAAAAGAACTGTTTTCTATGTGAATATATAGTAAAGTGTAATTTATTCCTGTGATCAAAGCTGAATATTCAGCATCATTACTCCAGTCTTCAGTGTCACATGATCCTTCAGAAATCAGTATAATATGATGATTTGATAACTTTTGATCAATTTAATGCATCCTTGCTGAATAAAAGTATTAATTTCTTTAAAAAACAACAACACAGTTCTTACTAGGGTTGGGTATCGATTGAATTTTAATGATTCCGATACTGATTCTGCTTATCAATTCCTAATTTCGATTCCAATAAGGTCAAAAAAACAAACATAGATTTCATTCACATTTATTCTAAGTCTTAGTCTAAATCAAACAGGCTAAAGAACACTTACTTAAGGAACTTTTGCCTGTGGTTTAAAAATACCATACCAAAAACAACTAAATAAGCCTAAATAAGATAACTTTAAAGCATTATTAAAGACAAGTAAAACACTCAGTAATTAAAAAAGAACAAATAAACATATTAGCAATTACACAAAAAATACAACTGAACAAAGATATGATTGAAATAAGCCGTGTTTTTAAGATTTTCAGGTATTCAGGTACAGAAACTGTAATCAAATGTGAAATAAAGCTGCAGTTTATAATTAAAATATATATTACAAATATAGATACAAACGTTATTCAGTCAAGAACAGCGAGTGCATTTTCTCTTTCTTTTGTTCTTTGATTAAAGAAGGTTATTAGGCTGCTGTCACTTTAAGACTAATGCACGTATCCAATATACTGTTACACACGTTTTCTATCTTGACTGTTTACGTTCATTTAAGACTGTGGATTTTTTGACATTTTTGTGTGTGTATTTGTCCGTTCAAGATGCGGAAGACGACTCCAGTATTGCATGCATACAGTATGAGAGGCAGCTTTCCGTGCGCATGGTTTGGATGTGTGCGTAGCACAGAAAACACATCACGTATCCGAGTCCTGACCTTAAGTATCCGATTCCAGAATTGGAATAGATTTTCGATTCCCATCCCTAATTCTTACTGACCCCAAACTTGTGAACGGAAGTGTATTTTGCATGATAAATGAGTACAGGCAGTGTTTTGAGTGTCATAGTATAATTTTTTGTACTAGAACCCACGGTCTCAATCTCAGGGCGAAGGCGGGAAGCTCCAGATCACGTGGGAGAATCCTAAAGAGCTGGAGCAGTACATCAGTAAACTGCAGAGCGCCGCTGAGAGACTCTCCACGGAGAACCGCAAACTCAGGAAGTGGCACACCGACTTCACTGACAAGGTGATCTCTTTTTCCTCCAGCTTTAACCTGCGCGTTTAGAGCATCAAGGCACACATGAACATGGAAGAGCTGGCTGACTGGCTTTAGCTTTGTGTGTGTGTGTGTTTTATAGGTGGTGTGTCTGATGGGAGTGGATCTCTTGCGTCAGCAGCAGAAATGGAAAGATGGTCTTCAGGATCTCAGGACTGGATTTGCCACACTGGAGTCTCAGGTGATCACGAGTCTTCTGTCACTTCACAGTGAACGCTGCTCCACACACACTCATCTCTGCATCTGCTCTGAGTTTACGTCGCTTATTGTGCTTTCGGGAACACAACAATCTGCGCCAACAATCTTCCCAAAGTTGTAATGAGAAGTGCTTATAATCCGGCTGTTGTCAACAAAAGAGAAGTTTAAGGGCTTCTTTAAATATATTGCTATTGTCATTTTATAGTAAACATTATTATTATAATTTTTTTCTTAAATCCTTGATTTATTATTTTAGTGATTTTGTATAATGTTTTATATAATAATAATAATAATAATAATAATAATAATTTTAAAATGTTTCAGTTTAAAAAGCAACAGTTTTGCTGTGCTTGTTTGTAGGGTTGCACAAGTTGGCCAAAAATGATGTGATTATATATCAATATATATCAGTTATCAATAAATGTATAGATATATTTTTGGGAATTTACAAAGGGTACAGCAATATTAATAAATGTATACATTCATTTTTTCTTTTTTATAAAGGGTGGACAATTAAATAACATTTTAAACAAATCAATTATTTAAGAAAAATCATATTATTTATGTTCATTATGTTCAATTATGTTTGTAATAGGAACCCCGTAATGGGCACCAAAAAAATGGGTTTGAAGGATAACTGAATATTTATTCAATGTTCAATCATATTATTTATGTTCAAATTCATATTATTTATGTATACTAATTTTATTTTACAGTACAACTGTCTTAATTTCTTCATTTTTCAAAAAATAAACCATCAAGCTCTAGTCAGTGATATATAATCACACAACTTGGCATGATTTCGATCAGAAAACCAGATTTGCCCTTCTACCTTCTAAAGCAGCATCCTAACTGAGATTGAACCTGATATATGCCTTGTTAGGTGGCATAACAGTGCCTAAAATGCTGTCTATGTAGGCTCAGTGTTTCTACCATCATCCTTAAACATGCCTGGATGTGTGTGTGTGTGTGTGTGTTCAGGGGTTTCGTACAGGAGACATGAGGGCCTGGCGTCAGCACTGGAACCATCAGCTGTATAAAGCTCTCGAGCATCAGTATCAGGTGGGACTGGAGGCCCTCAACAAGAACCTGCCGGAGATTAACATCGACCTCGTCTTCAAGTAAGAGCCCTTTCCTCTTGATGCGTCTTAAAGGCCACTCAAAAACACTCAATTATTGACTCTCAAAAACTCGTGTTTCTCCAGGCAGGGGCGGCTGCAGTTCCGTCCTGCGTTCGAAGAGGTCAGGGCAAAATACTACCGCGAGATGAAGCGGTTCATCTGCATCCCGAACCAGTTTAAGGGCGTGAGCGAGACGGGAGAGGAGCCCATATTCACCTGCATGATCGAACGCAACGCCAGCGGCTTCTTGACCATCTTCAGCAAAGCTGAACTCCTCTTCAGTCGACTCACACAACTGCTGGACAAGTTTAAGGTACCGCACACTGCGCTTCAAACCCTGGTGAGCCGTCACACTGGGTAACGTCAGCGATGCACTAATGAGAAGGCCGTTCCAATTACAGGATATGCAGCAAAATGTTGCTTCCTTTTGAGATTTTAGCTGATTTTGACTATAAACAAAGGCAACATCATATCATTAAACGTAATACTTTGTATTCATAAAGGATGCATTAAACTGATCAAAAGTGATTACAAAGAATTTTATTTCAAATAAATGCTTTTCTTCAAAGAATCCTGGGAAAAAAAATATATCATGGTTTCCACAGAAATATAGTTTCAACATTGATAATAATCATAAAAGTTTCTTGAGCATCAAATCATCATATTATACTGATTTCTGAAGGATCATGTGACACTGAAGACTGGAGTAATGATGCTGGAAATTCAAAATTCAGAGTAAAAGACGCTTCTTTCAATTAATGGACCCTTTTGAACGGTACAGCATATCCTCCAAAGATAGAGCAATCCCAGAATACATTGCAAATTTCTCTTCAAATTGTTAGTTGAGGGAAACGTCGATTATAGTTATAAGTTCTGGACAAATAATTCACGCATGGTGGATTCCATTTATATTAGAATATTAGAACACAAAGGGAATTTCAGCACATAAAGGTCATGAACTGAGGTCACTTTTAAAGTGATGTTCTCGAAAACACCGTAATCACCCACCCACACACACTTCAAACCAGATCGCCTGTTTATTAGACATTACCTGTGGCTTAAAACCGAGTGAACTGCCTACCTAGATATGTCCAATGCATCACCCATGATGCCCGAAATGCAGCTTAGATCAGTGCACGAGTTTAGTGCATCAGTGTTAGCATCTATTTATTGAGTTTTTGCATTTACAAACTTTCATTCTTGAAATGCTGTCTGCTTTCAATTGTGGTTTAGGCTAGAGAACACTCTGGCAAAGGTTCTTGTGATGCTTTAATACTGTCACGGGGAATCCCTGCCCACTCGCACACAAACGCACTTCTGATTCCTGCCGCCCACACAGAGGGGAAACGGCCTGAGCACTTCCTCTTTAGCAGCATGACTGGGAAACCTCATACGAGACGTTCTGTCTGAGATGTGTGTGTGTGTCTGCTAACAGCAGATGTCCGATCATTGAGCAGGTGCTGCTTTAATTAGCTGTAGTTCACTGACAGTGATCCTTCATCATAGTTTCATTAACTTACACAAGTTGCCAACTGCATATGCATAATTATTAAGCGGCGTGTTCATTGCAGATCTGAAATGACAGCTCAGCGTTTTGCTCATTTCATCACTTCCCAAGAAAGCGACCCAATAAAAG
The DNA here is from genome assembly GCF_963993115.1 of Abramis brama. Taxonomy (NCBI): domain Eukaryota; kingdom Metazoa; phylum Chordata; class Actinopteri; order Cypriniformes; family Leuciscidae; genus Abramis; species Abramis brama. The sequence goes on from NC_139972.1 coordinate 5,399,888, forward strand.
CTTTTGCATAAAGGTTCGAGCGGTTTATTTCAGTTTTGCTCGATTGGAGTTTTTTATATGGCTAATAACAAAAGGGAAGGTTTGCAAACAAAATTTTGAGAACTCCAAAATTACACACAATCGCCGCATAATCTACAATATATGAGTTTAGTATCTGAATGAATAGGTTTCTTCAACTTCTGACCCTTTCGAAAATAAACTGGTTTTACGTCAGAACCCAATGCAGTACCAACATAATTTATTGTGCATAATATCAAAATGTCCTTAAAATCAATTAAATGTTTTAATATCGGTCAAGCAATATGCAAAATTATTAATTAATTAAAACAGATTTAACTGCAGATTTAAGTTTCTGAATGTGTCTTTGGAGCAGTGTTGTTATTTGTTAACTAAAACTATTAAAGAACGTTTTTTTGTTCATTGAAATAAAGCTGAAATAACATAAAATATTAATATTAGATTAAAAAAAAACTTAAATGAAAACTAGCAACTTTGCAACTGACTGAAATAAGAGTTTAAGCTGATGTACTAAACTTACTAAAACTTGAAATAATTTCAAGCTAAGTAGAAATATTAATAAAAAACGGATTATAAGCACATAACAAAAACACGTTATAATCAAACAATCAAAATATTAATAAATACTATAATAGTATATTAAATAATACTAAAATAGCACTGCTCCAGAGCCAATAATTCACAGGATAATTAAAGCTGATCTTTGTCGTGAGTCTGTATTTAACAGTCTGGGTTGTATTTTCTTTTATTCTAGGTAATTTTGTTCATGTGACTAGTTTCTTCTTCAATGCTTCACATGAATTTGTGGCAGAGTTTGGAATGCATGACCTTTGACATAAAGGACTTTTTTAAAGCTGTGTTAACTATACATATTTAAATGGTTAGTCACTTGTTCCTTTTTACATTTAGCATTTCCCCGACCAACCCGATTAAGATTTTTAATGTAGCTCATAACAGACGAGAGGGCTTGTAACTCATATTCTGCCAGATAAGTGAAAAATTTGAATTCAGAATCTGATGTGATCTGTAACATCAGGCCTCCTGAGCCCGGATTATAAGAGTGTTTCCCTGTGTGTCTGTGTGCAGGACTGGGTGGTTCTGGGGCAGGTGGATGTAGATGTTCTGGTGGAGAAACACCTTCACAGTGTCCAGGACTGGGAGAGAAACTTCAGAGCTCTCAAAGCCAAAGGAAAAGAGGCTGAGCGGCTGCCCAGGTATCTGTCCTGTGTGTGTGTGTGTGTGATCACACCCTGATCAGCCATTAAGGTGAGCCCTGAAGGTGTCCTGTGGTCTCCGGCACCCAGACGTCAGCAGCAGCAGATCCTTCAAGTCCAGTAGGTTGTGTGTTAGATCGAGCTTGTTAATCCAGCACATCCCACACATGGATTGAGATCTGGGGAGTTTGGAGGCCAGAGCAAAACCTTAAACTCTTCATCATGTTCCTCAAACCATTCCTGATCAGTGTGTGCAGAGTGACAGGGTGTGCACTTCCACCAGTAACACCAGTGTCATGACGGGCTGGACCTGCTCTGCAACAATCCCAGCAAGCGATGTCCGTCTAGGTTAACTATAGACCCGGTATAGTCCGGCTATGAGTAACACACTTCTAGACAAAATAACCTTGAGTTTGGTTACATGTCGTTTTTCCCAAAATAACTTGCGAGATGTTTGATATTCCATCATGTAAGCAAAGTCAACAGTGATTACAAGCTGTTCGGTTTCATTTCTTCACTCATTTCATTTCTTTATCTAATTGATGACGAGTCTATTATTGGGCGATGGTTTAGACGTCTATTAAAATTTCACTGACAGCTCAAATTTCAGCTTGTTTTAGCCTAGACGTCTGGTCTGTGTTTGGACGCTATTAGACGTGTTTTAAATGCAAAATTGCTTGCTGGGATGTTAAGTAGGTGGCACGTGTCAAATCGACGTCCACATGAATGACCGGGTTTCCCAGCAGAACACTGACCAGAGCACCACACTCCCTCCACCAGCTTGTCGTTGTCCCATAATGCATCACTTCCCCAGGTAAACGCCACACACGTACATGGCCATCTATGTGATGTAAAAGAAAACGGGAATCATCGGATCAGACGACCTTCTTCTGCTGCTTCAAGGTTCAGTTCTGACGCTCTCCTGCCCACTGTGGACACTCTCGACGGTGGACAGGGGTCATCATAAACGATCTGATTGGTCGCTTAACACAGTGTGACACATTCCTCCCATAACCATCATTAAAACTGTGTGTGGCTCGTGCCACAGTAGACCTTCTGTTGGCTCGGATCAGACGGGATAGTCTTAATTCCCTCGTGCATCAAACCTGTCGCCACTGTGTGTGTGTTCCTCCTCGGACACTGTTGGTAAATCCTCAGCACTGCTGACCGGAACGACACACAAGCCTTGAGTTTCAGAGACACTCGGACCCAGGTCACATGTTGATCACGAGAACTGATAGTTTGCTCACCATCTAATCTACCCTGACCTTAATATGTGGCCTTGTTAGGAGATGATCTTGGCTTCACCTGAGACTGCTCATAATGTTTTGGCTCATCAGTGTGTGTTTGATAAGTAGTGCTGCATTTAACACTGTGTGTGTGTGTGTGTGTGTGTGTGTAGCACAGAGAAGGTTGACTGCATCACGGTGAACTGTGAACCTGTCAGAGTAGCCGTGGACGATCTCATCCAGAAGTTGTTTGACGCTCTCCTGACGTCCCTGAGGAGATCCATCCAGGGTGAGATCAGATATTCACATGTTCAACACACACTGTTCTCATGGTGTCTTAAAGTGGCAGTTCACCCAAAAATGAGAATTAGCCCATGATTTACTCACCCTCAAGCCATCCTAGGTGTGTATGACTTTCTTCTTTCAGACGAACACAATCAGAGTTATATTAAAACATATCCTGGCTCTTCCAAGCTTTATAATGGCAGTGAATGGAGGATGAGATTTTGAAGTTCATCCATTCATGATAAAAGTAATCCATACGACTCCAGGGGGTTAATAAAGGCCTTCATTCTTTTTAAATATAAAGCTAATTTGTAATAAAATATAAATATTAGGTGCAAAACTTAAAACTCACTGAAATAATATATAGTTGAAGTATTCAGATCTCAACAAGCACAGACTATAACACACAGATCTTTCCCGTGGTGTTTATGAGATCAGATGGTCCAACACTGACCTCTGCTGGCCGTGTTTGCACAGTGTGTGTGTTCACCTGTATAAAACTAGTGTTCTGTGTGTGTGTGTGTGCAGGTCACATTCAGGTTATCGATTCATTCGTGAGCGGTGCAATGGAGACGTTGTCCTTGCGTCCCGAGAGCATCGATGAGATTGGAGAGGCCGATGCCAAACACAGCCAATTACAGTCCCAGAAGCCTGAGGTACATCACCATCAACACCACATTCACTGTCGGATGGAGAAAGTTCTTCTTCACGAAAATTCCGATTGTGTGTGTGTGTGTGTGTGTGTGATTGTGTCTGAGTTATTCTAGCCAAGAACTGGCAGCATGTAAAGATATTCTGCTGTGCTGCTGATATGTGGTGTTAATGTTGTGTTTGTGTGTGTGTGTTGTACTGATGTTGTGCTGATGTTGTGTGCAGATACTGCCTCAGTTCCAGCAGGCGGAGGACAAGAACAGGCTGTTGCGCTCCGTGGCGGGTGGAGGTCTGGACACCATCAGCTCCCTGAGGGCCAAATGGGACAAATTTGAGCTCATGATGGAGAGTCATCAGCTCATGATTAAAGAACAAGTACATATACACACCAATACACACACACACACACACACTGTTTCGTACATTTTTCTATAATAACCAATAGAATCTTGCAACCATATTTGTCTTTTTTTTTTCAATAAAATGCTGTTTCATATGCATCTTTAACTACAAGATGTCATGAACCAGTGTTGTTATCGTTAACTGAATCTAAAAATTTAAATAAAATAAATGTTAACAGAAATTCAATTAAATTTTATTTAAGTTAGTTGGCGTGGCAAATTTTTACATTTTCATTTAGTTGAAGTACTCAAATTTCTGAAACTCAAACTGAAATAAAAATATATAATATTTAAAATATAGTAATAATGAAAACTACAAAATGACTAAAACTTTAACTAAAATTAAAATGAAAACATACACAATATCAGTAGAATTTTGCAACATTTTTGTCTTTTTTCATTTACAATATTTATACAATAAAATACTGTTTCAGTGTTGTTATTGTTAACTAAAACTAATATAAATGTTACCAGAAATAAAAAATATATATAAAAAATATACATTTTTTAACCTTTATTTATTTTATTTCATTTTTTTTTTATTTCCAAGGCAAAATTGAATTTTCATTGAGTTGAAGTACTCAAATTACTAAAACTAAATCATTCAAATAAAAAAATATACATTGAAAATATAATTAATAAAAAATAAAAACTTATTGAAATATTTAATTGAGTTGAAATTACTAAAACGAAAACTGAAATATAAATTAATAAAAACTAAATAGACATATTTACAAATAATAACAAAACAAACGCACAACAAAATGACTAAAACTTTAACTAAAATTTAAGTGAAAATATTACACAATATTAGTAGAATTTTGCACTTTTTGCAATTTTGTCTTTTTTCATTTACAATATTTATACAATAAAAAACTGTTTCAGTGTTGTTATTGTTAACTAAAACTAATATAAATGTTAACAAAAATATATAAAAAAAATTTGCATGTACTTTTTTTTAACCTTTATTTATTTTATTTCATTTTTCATTTATTTCCAAGGCAAAATTTAATTTTCATTGAGTTGAAGTACTCAAATTACTAAAACTAAATCATTAAAATAAAAAAATAAACATTGAAAATATAATAAAAACTTATTGAAATATTTAATTGAGTTGAAATTACTAAAACGAAAACTGAAATATGAATTAATAAAAACTAAATAGACATATTTACAAATAATGACAAAACAAACGCACAACAAATTTACTAAAACTTTAACTAAACTGAATTTTTTAAAAATAAAAACGAATTTAAAACATGAATAAATACAATGATAGTATATTAATGATACTAAAATAACGCTGTCATGAACAAGAAAACAGTTTTTATTAAGATGACACCAATGCATTTGAATAACTCTGAGTCAGTCAGATCACTCATCAGTGTCAGAGGCATTGTTAGTCAGCGTTGTGTTTTTGTGAATTGTTGTGCAGTGAGGCTGTAAACACACTGTGTTTCTCAGGTGGAGGTGATGAAAGGGAACGTGGAGTCGCGGGTTCAGCTTTACCTGCAGGACCTGCAGAAGTTCAGAGCTCGCTGGGACCAGCTCAAACCCGGGCATGACATCATCGAGTCAGGTGACCACGAGGCTCTGCAGCGCTGCGTCCAGAACATCCGGGACCGACGGGCCGAGTTCGACGAGCTGGAGAACACGCGCACAAAACTCACGTGTGTGACTTTACTTCTGCACTCAATTCACTTCACTTCAAAAAACACTTTATTTGTTCCAGAGTGGGAAATTAACGAGTCCACGTAGAGTCACGCAAACATCATACATTAAATAAATAACACAATGTGCACGGAATACATATTAATTATAACCTGCTACAAGTGGATACCTAAAAAATAAGTCCATACCATAGACTGTAAAAAAATATGGACGACGCCCCTTCGCTCTCTTCCATTGGTGAGAACTGAAGCCGCCAGTGTCCCGATATGGCGCTGACATCTTGGGGCTTGAGTCTGCGCAGTAGCGATCTCGGGACCAGACCTGCGCAGGAAGCAGGAAGTAAAGCCACGAAATCAAGGCCCCGCCCTCACTCTCGGTGTGAAATAATTAATTATAGAAATTTAGATATTAAATCTAAAGCTCCAATCTCCTCAGTCCTCCGAAGATCCCGAAAAAAAGTCTGTTGGTGCTTCAGTGACTACTTCGCTCAGAGAACCTGTCAATCACAGCTGTCAATCATGACGTCACACCACCGTTTTTATAGCATCAAATAACTAACTAAAAACAAACTTATTTTTGAAACAGACACTTGAATTTACATCAGCGTGATAAAACTACAGTAAATGACAGAAACCACCTTTGGAAAAAAGATATTTGAAGTGTAATTAAATTGTTTAGTTGGTCTCAAGTCCCGTTGATTAACACGGGGAGGCGGGGCTTATGACCTATACTAGGACCTGCCACCGGGGGGCGATCGAGACGCTTTGGCTTCACTTTTCAGGGCTTGTGCGGCACGCTTGGTCTATACCATGTATAAGAATGAATAAATACGTAAATATATATGTGACCCTGGACCACTAAACCAGTCACATGGGTCAATTTTTTTAAATTGTGATTTAAACATCATCTGAAAGCTGAATAAATAATCTTTCCATTGATGTGTGGTTTGTTATGATCGGACAATATGGGTCGAGATACAACTATTGTAAATCTGGAATCTGAGGGTGCAAAAAAATCGAAACATTGAGAAAATCTCCTTTAAAGTTGTTCATTTATGTTGGCGATTGTGCTGCATTCACTCACACAAATACATGTTTTATATATTTACAGTAGGAAATTTACTAAATCTCTTCATGGAACATGATCTTTACTTAATATCCTCATGATTTTTGGCATAGAAGAAAAATCTATAATTTTGACCCATACAATGTATTGATGGCTATTGCCACAGATATACCCGTGCGACTCGAGACTGGTGACGTGATCCAGGGTCATATGAATATAACTGTGTGCAATTAAAAATAAAAAATAAAACAGATGACCGCCTGTGAAATGATCATAGTAAACGTGTGTGTGTGTGTGTGTCGTAGGGAGGACTGCGAACACTTCCACCTGAGCGCTCCTGACGTGTCTCTGGCGTCCGACACGCTGAGGGATCTGAAGGAGTGTTCGGAGATGTGGGAACTTTACGAGGAGTTCCAGCAGGGACTGGATGAGAGCGCACAGCAGGACTGGATTTCCTTCAGGTCACAGTCACAGAAACTCTTTCTGCACGGACGTTCAGAGTCTCTGTGTGTGAGACACAAACTCAGCGACACAGCATGTTTCATCTGTGTGTGTGTGTTTTCCCTGCAGGAGTAAGACCCACGTGTTCGAGGAGTTTTTGTTCGCGTGGCACGACCGACTGAGGAAGCTCGAGGAGCAAACCAGCATGTCCGTCAAATTGCAGAAGGAAGTGGACAGATACAAGGTCACATGGGTGGATTGTTCTGGTTGTTTACTTGTGTGTTCTGTGGAAACTCTGTATGTCAGAGCTAAAATTAGTGATTATGCTTATTTTGCAAAGCCTGCATTTTCAGTAGTGAAAATACTCAAGAAACAAGCTCAGCTGTTTTAAAAATACCACTTTCAATAGCTAATTTATTATTTAATTTCTTAATTTTTTAAGTTCAAATTGATTTGGATGGTTTATTTCAATGCAGAGTTTGGTGAAATACATCTTTAGTCAAAAACTGTAGTTTATAAGTATGTTTACAATTCAGCTATTAAAGGTCAGATGTTGTTAGATTTATTTAGAGTAACATATTATTATTTAGTTAAATTATTATTATTATTTTTTTTTACCAGCCTATTCAGACGGTAATTGTTTCTCATGGGGACGTCTGTGTAAAATAAATTAGCATTGCACTAATAAAACTCAAGGTATCTGCTAGCTGTAAACAAAATGTCTGTTATTTCTTGCACAATTAATACATTTATATTTAATTTAATAATAGGAAAATAATATACAATTTATTATTTGATATTTTAAGTTACGGCACACTCTTATTTATATAAGATACACACTTGACCTTGCTGCTTATTAGACTACTGTAATGATTTGTTGTGCAAGCCGTCATTTATATAAATGTAGACTGTATTAAATCATAATAATGGGCCTTTTCAAAAGTTTGTGCTCTTTTTTTTTTTCCTCTTTTTTTTCCCTTCTTGACAGCTTGCACTCACTGTAGTGAAGCGGTGATGTAATATTGTTTGTTTAAAGGGTTTCCAGTATTTCAGTAATAAAAGTGTCCATAATTAAAATGATTACCGTAAAGCACAACAGTTACAGTACGGTGCTTGGCAGTGGTCAAAAAGGATTTACGAAACAACTTCTGGATTGATCCCCTCTTACAAACTCAGAGATGTGGATTCTGACAGCAGTTACTGTAAATTACCACACAACACCAGTGTTTAAAAATAAAAAGTATATAGTTTAAACATGACATTCTGCAGTTAGACAGCAGTGACATCACAGACTGAAAATACCTTATGTCCCCATGAGAAACACTTACTGTCTGAATAGGGATACTTAAAATTATATGACTGTTTATTTTTTGCTTTATTAATTGTATGTACTTGTAGATGGGCAGATGAAGCTTTACAGCGGTGTGTGTGTGTGTGTGTTTTAGGCCGTAGTTCCCGTGTTAAAGTACGTGCGCGGTGAGCACCTCTCTCAGGAACACTGGCTGGATCTGTTCCGGCTCATCGCTCTTCCCAGAGGAACCACACTAGAGACACTGCAGTTCAGAGACCTGCTACGAGTGGCCCACAACATCATAGACAAAGCCCTGGAGCTCAAGGTACACACACACACACACACACACACACACACAAAAAAACTCGCCCACAAAAAGTCCTCACAAAGTAGGGAATCTCTACTTTTACTCTCCTTGTGGGGTAATTTGGTCCTCACAACTATAACACACACACGCACACACACGCACACACACACACACACACACACACACACACACTCATACACACAAAACAAACCTCACACACAAAAAGTCCTCACAAAGTAGGGAATCTCTACTTTTACTCTCCGTGTGGGGTAATTTGGTCCTCACAACTATAACACACACACACACACACACACACACACACTCATACACACAAAAAAAAACTCACACACAAAAAGTCCTCACAAAGTAGGGAATCTCTACTTTTACTCTCCTTGTGGGGTAATTTGGTCCTCACAACTATAACACACACACACACACACACACACACACACACATACAAAAAAACACACAAAAAAAAACTCACACAAAAAGTCCTCACAAAGTAGGTGACCCCACTCTCCTTGTGGGGTCATTTGGTCCTCACAAGTATAACAAACACACACACACTCACTCACACACACACACACACACACTTACACTCACTCAAAAAAAAAACCCCCACACACACACACACACAATCTGTCAAACTGTAGACTTTCAATCTACCCTCATCCGAACACTATGTCCTCACCAGGCGTCAGGTGTGTGTCTTCATTAGTGAAATGCTGCACAATACGACACAACAGCTGTTAAATATTCATGAGGAGCACGAATGATAGTTTCTGCAGTTTGATTCCCCATAAACACACAGTACTCATCCCTCTCTCTCTGAGCAGGATCTGAACAGTCGCGCTCAGGCGGAGGTCACGATCCGCGAGGCCCTGCGCGAGCTGGAATTATGGGGCGCCGGCGCGTGTTTCACCCTGACGGATTACACAGACAGCCAGAGCCAATCTCTGCGTGTCATCAAGGACTGGAGGGACACGGTTAACCAGGTGGGGGACAACCGGTGCCTCCTGCAGTCGCTCAAAGACTCGCCCTATTACCTGCGCTTCCAGGACAAAGTGTCTCTGTGGGAAACCCGACTGGCCGACCTCGACGAGTACCTCCAGAACCTCAACACCATTCAGAGGAAGTGGGTCTACCTTGAGCCCATATTTGGGCGTGGGGCGTTGCCACGGGAACAGGCCCGCTTTCAAAGGGTGGACCAGGATTTCAGGTAAGCAGGGATGCTGGGACAGGTGTGAGAGAAACGAGTGCAGAATCCCTCACCTGTGTGTGTGTGTGTGTATGTGTGTGTGTGTAGGACGATCATGTCAGATGTTCAGAGGGACAACAGGGTCACGTCTCTCACGACTCGAGCTGGAATCAGAAACTCTCTCGTCACCATCTTGGACCAGTTACAGCGCTGCCAGAAGTCCCTCAATGAGTTCCTGGAGGTAAGCCGATGTTCTTGTCTTGGTTTGGGACACGTTCTGCTGTTTTTTTCTCTCCATATAAATCAGGGATGCACTCATATAACATTTTTGGCTAATACCGATAACTTCTTTATTTTTTTAAATTCTTTATATTTGAAAGCCGATAACCGATATATTGGCCGATAAATCAAAAAGCTAAATTTTTATATAATTTTTGAGAGCCTGATTACAAAAACAAAAGTTTCACCATTAAATCCATGTCCCGAACACACAATCATAATGATGTTCTCGTTATAATTTTATGTACAGTGTGAATGACAGTAGAAATAATCAATATTAAAATATCTATTTTATATTAATCTTATATAATATATAGGTTTAATATAAAATATGCCTGAAATATATCTATTATATATTTTATATAATTTTTATATTCATATATACATATTTAAATATATATATATACAGTATATTCATATATAATACACACATTCATATACACACGACCCCTGTGTGACCCATGCAGGAGAAGCGTTCTGCATTCCCTCGCTTTTACTTCATTGGAGACGATGATCTACTGGAGATTCTCGGACAGGCCACAAACCCTACTGTCATACACACACACCTGAAGAAACTCTTCGCAGGTAACACACACACACACACACCTGTTCACTATTATCACACAAACAGCTGCACATAGAGACATGGCTGATTGTGTGTTGAAGGCATCAGCAGTGTGGAGTTCGATCCGAGTTTCCGGAGCATCACAGCCATGAAGTCACTGGAGGGCGAGACAGTGGCGCTCCAGAACACCATCAGCATCTCCAACGACGTGGAGGTCAGACCTCCGTCATGCTGTCTGTGTGGACATGTGTTACATGTTGCGCTTGGAGTCCGTTGTTTTATTTGTGATTACACAATGAAACATGCCAGATTGTGTGGACATCATTTTTGGCCAGGCTGTCATGCAAAGAAATCATGAGCACAAGAGAACCAACGAAATACTAAATAACTGATTATGTTGTAGTCAGTGAATGCTTTATCATGTGAGCTTTTTGTTTTTAGTAAAATAAAACCTGTAGTTTGCCTTTTTGACAAATAATTTTGTCAGATCAATATCTTATCCAAGTTTAGTGTTTTCTTCTTCATTCATATTTAAAAATAATAATAATAATAATTATTCATATATTGTTTGATTCTTTTATGTATAATATTCCTTTAATTTTGTGGATTTGTGTCAGGTTTGACAAATTTTATGTATATGTTATATTTAGCAATATTTTATATTTTATTCTTTTATATTTTAATATTACTTTAATTCTGTAGGTTGGTGTCAGGTCTGGCTGAGCGCTCTCTCTCTCTCTCTCTCTCTCTCTCTCTCTCTCTCTCTCTCTCTCTCTCTCTCTCTCTCTCTCTCTCTATATATATATATATATATATATATATTATATAAAAATGATATTCATTGACTTATTTATATTTATTATTTATATATATATACTGTATATATAAATCATATATAATATTAATAAATATATATTTAATATTCCTTTATTTGTGTGGGTTGATGGCAGGTTTGGCTGAGTGCTCTCTCCACAGAGATGAAAAACACCCTGAAACATCATCTGTGTGAGTGTGTGAATGCTGGGAAGAAAGGAAACGTGGACCCCACACGCTTCCCTTCTCAGGTAACACACACACACACACACGTTTCTTCAGAAACACCCTTGAGTTTCTGCGGTTGAGCTGAAGTGACTGTGGAGTGTTTCCAGATCCTGTGCTTGGCGGAGCAGATCCAGTTCACAGCGGATGTGGAGAACGCCATCCGCCAGCAGAACCTCCATCAGCTGGAGCAGGAGCTCAGCGCCAAACTGGAGAACTACACCAGTGTAGACACCAACACGGACGACACTGCAGGTACAGTGTGTGTTTAAACCTCACCTCACTCAAATCTGATGAAAAGTGTTCAAAAATTCATACAGGTTTGAAACAACTTGAGGGAGAGTAAATGATGACAGAATTTTCATGTTTAAGTGATGTATTCCTTTAGTACAATTATGTTTTTTTCACTTCTAACACTTCATGTGCTAGATTTGTGATTTTTCTGGATTTTTTTGGTTGATATTCTGTCTCTATCAGTTAAAATAAACCTACCATAAAAATTATAGACATTTCTTTGTAAGTGAGTGAACTTACAAAATCAGCAGGGGATCAAATAAATTTGGGAACGTCTGAAATTGGGTCCCGGCAGGTTCAGTTCTGAGATGTGGAAAACACCGGATCACGAGCTGATCTCGTGAGCAAAGTTCTCGCTTCACTTTGAAACATGCAGCACAAATAGACTATATAGTTTGATAAGGGCACAAAGCCATGTCACGCTTTCGATATTAGTTAGTTTGACAAATACTTTGCCAAAGCAATGGTGCAAACTTCAGAGATCTTTCATGTTATTGTGAGAAGTTTACAAATATGTTCTTTTCATTGTGCCGCCATAGTCTCCGTAATTAATGGGAAAAACTATACATAAATATATATGTATATATATGTATGTATATATATATATATATATATATATACAGTACCAGTCAAAAGTTTGGAAACATTACTATTTTTAATGTTTTTGAAAGAAGTCTCTTATGCTCATCAAGCCTGCAGTAAAAACAAACAAAAAAACAACAGTAATATTATGAAATATTATTACAATTTAAAATAATGGTTCTCTTTTTTAATATACTTTAAAATGTAATTTATTTTTGTGATGCAAAGCTGAATTTTCATCAGCAAGTACTCCAGTCTTTGGTGTCTTATGATCCTTCAGAAATCATTCTAATATGATGATTTATGATCAGTGTTGGAAACAGTTGTGCTGCTTAATATTTTTTTTATAACCTGAGATACTTTTTTCAGGATTATTTGATGAATAAAAAGTTAAAAAGAACTGTATTTTTTTTTTTATAGAATCTTTTGTAACAATATACACTACCGTTCAAAAGTTTGGGAACAATAACTATTTAAAAAAAAAAGAAATTAGTACTTTAATTCAACAAGGATGCGTTAAATTGATAAAAGGTGATGGTAACGATTTATATTGTTAGAAATGTTTTTATTTTGAATAAATGCTGTTTTTATGAATAAATGCTGTTAACGTTTTACTCATCAATGAATCCTGAAAAAAGTATTCCAAAAAAATATATTAAACAGCACAACTGTTTCCATCATTGATAATAACTGAGTATCAAATCATCATATTAGAATGATTTCTGAAGGATCATAAGACACCAAAGACTGGAGTACTTGCTGATGAAAATTCAGCTTTGCATCACAAAAATAAATTGCATTTTAAAATATATTAAAAAAGAGAACCATTATTTTAAATTGTAATAATATTTCATAATATTACTGTTGTTTTTTTGTTTTTTTTAACTGCAGGCTTGATGAGCATAAGAGACTTCTTTCAAAAACATTAAAAATAGTAATGTTTCCAAACTTTTGACTGGTACTGTATATATATATATATATATAAATGTATGTCTGACAAAAATCTCAAAATAATAATCATAATAATTGGCTTTATATAAAATAAATAGGCATCTATGGTATGTCCTCATTTTGATGTAGTAAATGTGTGTGTGTGGGTTTGTTCAGAGACACTGCTCTGTGTGTTTAATTTCTTTAATGCGAACCTGAGGGGTTTTTTTCCTCACTGCCTCTAATTCTCTGGCTGCATATTCACATCGTTTGCTAATTGTCATATTAATCAAACAAATAAAGCGATGTGAACATCCATAAAGCTCTTCAGTCCATTTATGAGCTCAGGGGTTTATTCACTGAATCTTCAATAAGACTCTCTATAAATTCGAGTAAATGGATCTTCTGACACTGTTAACTGTTATTATGGGTAATTCTGCTTATTAGTCACTCAGGGAAAAACTGCTGCTGCTGATCCATTACAAACACTTCTAGCCTCTTCATAAGCCTCTGTTTAACAACAACACCTCTGCTCCCAATCAAATCTGTACTTCAAGTGTGTGTGACTTCATTATTAGTGCTTCAGCAACAACAGTCATTAGCTGCTGATGCGAGTCTGATTCTGAGTTTCTGCTGGTTTTGTCCTGTAGAATCAAGAGTTCTGCAGTTGAAGCTGAAGGCTCTGATCCTGGACGTGATCCACAACATCTCAGTGGTTCAGAGTCTGAGAGAGGCTCAGATTCACACCACCGACGACTGGATCTGGAAGAAACAGCTGCGATTCTACCTGAACTCAGACCAGTGCTGCTCCATACAGATGGTGGACGCTGAGTTCAGCTACACCTATGAGTATCAGGTGAGGGTCACGTGATCAGCACAGAAATCTGACACTGAGCCTGATTGTGATGCAAATTATTACATTGTTTAAATTAAGCTAACTGTGATTAGTATATGTACATTTCTGAAACACTTAAGACAGTTTCCTCTGATAACAGATTGTAATGTGGACTCATGCACTTTCTGTAAAGCTGCTTTGAAATTATGTGTATTGTGAAAAGCGCTGTACAAACACACATGAACTGAATTTAATACACACCTGTAGACCTACACTGGACACATTACAAGGGATGCTGGTTCAGTCTCACATGAAGGCTAGAACCGAATCCTCAGGCTGACTCTCTGTCTCTCGCTTTCTTTCAGGGCAACGCTCCTAAACTGGTACACACACCTCTCACGGATAAGTGCTATCTGACACTGACACAGGCCATGAATATGGGTTTGGGCGGGAACCCCTACGGCCCCGCGGGAACTGGCAAGACCGAGTCCGTCAAAGCCCTGGGAGGATTGTTTGGCAGACAAGTGCTGGTCTTCAACTGTGATGAGGTACACACACACACACACACACACACACACACAAGTGCTGGTCTTCAACTGTGATGAGGTACACACACACACACACACACACAAGTGCTGGTCTTCAACTGTGATGAGGTACACACACACACACACACACACAAGTGCTGGTCTTCAACTGTGATGAGGTACACACACACACACACACACACAAGTGCTGGTCTTCAACTGTGATGAGGTACACACACACACACACACACACACACACACACAAGTGCTGGTCTTCAACTGTGATGAGGTACACACACACACACACACACACAAGTGCTGGTCTTCAACTGTGATGAGGTACACACACACACACACACACACAAGTGCTGGTCTTCAACTGTGATGAGGTACACACACACACACACACACACACAAGTGCTGGTCTTCAACTGTGATGAGGTACACACACACACACACACACACACACAAGTGCTGGTCTTCAACTGTGATGAGGTACACACACACACACACACACACACAAGTGCTGGTCTTCAACTGTGATGAGGTACACACCAGGGCTGTAGTACTCGAGTCCGGTCTTGGACTCGAGTCCGGACTCGAGACCGCTTTTCTATGGTCTCGGACTTGTCTCGGACTCGCTGGTATTCGGACTCGGACTTGTCTCGGTCTCGGCCACTGGTCTTGCCAAATATGGCTTTTGGTCTCGACCGAGTCCAGGTTTCTTTATTATGTTCCCAGTAATCACACATACGTCGCCGCGATATTAAAACAATATATTATTGGAGGGAAAGTGAAACACTGGCCACCTAATAACTATGGGCATTTCGGCTCTTTTTCGTGAGCCGGCTCGTGTCACTCAGCTCACTGAAAGAGCCGGCTCTTTTGACTCACAAACGGCTCTTTAAAAAATAAATGTTTAAATAAACTCGCTGAAAGTCCACCGCTAGTGCAACGTGAATATTCATATTTTTAATTGTCCATAACACCCCGAAAACTAGCCTGCTTGCCTTGCACATCTAATTAATGGGCAAAGTTTTCCGACTTTTTTTCTTACCTTTCTTTCTTTGCCTCCACGAGTGGTATGCGCAATGACTGGCTGTTTTAAAATATAGCTAATATCAAAACAAAATAACCCAGCTCATAACTTGCAGGTTTGCTTAGTGGCAAACTTTTTTCATTTGATTGCTTCAGCCGCCACCCGCCCGAATTTAATTAAAATATTATTTTTTTGTCACGTCATCCGCCTGATCCGCGGTTTATCCGCATCTCGTGTGTGTGTGTGTGTGTGTCTGTGAGTTGGCTCGGCCCTCCCTCATGCAGTTTAATTGGTTGACATCGCGTGTATGATTGACAGGAACAGAATGTAAGGCTGATCAGACAGTCGAAACGAATGTGTAGTGCTCCTTTAGGCCTATATAATTATTATTTTTTTGTTGTTCTTTGAATTAGTCAATTATTTTAAATAAAATTAAAATTATTCATTATTTCATTATTACATAATGATTTAATTTCTATAGGCTAGCCTATATTTTTTAGCAGACTTTTTTTTTTCCTGTCCTGGACTCGGTCTTGACTCGGACTCAAACCTTTTTGGACTCGGTCTTGACTTGGACTCGACTAGTCCTGGTCTTGGACTTGTCTTGGACTCGACAAAGGTGGTCTTGACTACATCCCTAGTACACACACACACACACACACACACACACACACACACACACACACACACACACACACAAGTGCTGGTCTTCAGCTGTGATGAGGTACACACACACACACACACACACAAGTGCTGGTCTTCAACTGTGATGAGGTACACACACACACACACACACACACACACACACACACACAAGTGCTGTTCTTCAACTGTGATGAGGTACACACACACACACACACTTACTGATTCAGTATTATATTGATGCTAGCAAAAGAAACATTGCATTAATCTTCACGTTTCTGAGAATAGCAGTGTTGCCGGTTCTGGAAAAGTGGATCAGCAACTCTACATCAGTGAAACAGGTTTGATGTGTGAAGCTGTGTGAACTCTGTGTGTCTCAGGGTATAGATGTGAAGTCCATGGGGCGTATCTTCGTGGGGCTGGTGAAGTGTGGAGCGTGGGGCTGTTTTGATGAGTTCAATCGTCTGGAGGAGACCGTGCTCTCCGCCGTCTCCATGCAGATCCAGGCCATCCAGAACTCCCTGAAGAACCACCGGACCTCCTGCCAGCTGCTCAATAAAGAGGTGCGACAGACACACGCCCTGTAGTGTAACTCGGAGAGGTGCGGTGAAGTAATTATTACCAGAGCTTTTCTTCATTTGTCAAGTCGAGTCAGCTTTATTTATATAGCGCCTCATACAATACACACTGTTTCAAAGCAGCTTCACAGAGATAACAGGAGGATAATGCAAGTTTGTTTCTAGAAGAAAATAGCGTCACAGTCCAGCTTAAGTAAGTTCAGATGGTTCATTTTTGTTTTAAAAAAGTTATTAATTTAGTTCATTTATATATATGAGGAGCTCTTTTCCAAAACGCTATAAATCCATTTAAATTTTTTTTAGGAAATAATTTTTTTTTACCTAGACCCACACATTTTGTGAATATTCAATTTATCCTGTTAAAATGTTTTTTTGGCTCAGTCTGAACTGCACAGGGAACTACACTGCGACCTTTTGAAATGCCATTGCGACCCTAATTTTTAATGGGTCGCAAATGTATCACTGATTATTTTTGCACCTATGTTTTAGGCAATATGCTATGATTTACTATGAGCATTTATTAAAACAGAAATGTGTATTTTAAGAATACGTTTTATAACGTGCTCTGAGCATTCAACACATCAAGTTGGCTTCAGCCCCGCGACCGTTACTTAGATTAAAACGTACCATTGTATCAGTGCTGCGCTCTCTCTCTCTCACACACACAAACACGGACGCGCACACACAGAGAGAGAAGATACTTGTAAAATGAAAATTGACGGGCTATAGTTTAAAATTTGTTCTTGCTTGTTTGTTTTTTTCTGTCAAAATGTCAGAAAGCATTTTGTATTATCCATCCGTGTTTTTAAAATTCGTTAAATGGCGGATGTTTTACTGTTAACACAGCCCTCGTTATATGTCGGATTCGTCTAACTTATACTTGATATTATTTTTAGAATAAGTGATTCGATATGCTATTATTAGACTCCTGTCTATTCATGGTCAACTGTTTTCTATAAATATGTTTGTATATGTTTGTAACATTTATGCAGCTAATGCGTGTCCTGTTTAAAATGTGCAATGTTCAAATGCAAAGACAGCATGTCACAAATAGAAGCCCTTTTCCCTGTGGGATTTAGTATCATATTTGGATATTGGAATAATAAATTAAGTAGCCTATCTTAATTGTACACAATGTTCCTGTTTTTGTTTTTTTTTACTGTTTTCTAGGGGTTTCTTAATTTTAGACAAGTTGACCAACACACAGTATATGCAATGCAATGCAATATAATGCATGTGTGTCCTATGTGTGACATATTTTGCAAACACAGGTAAAGGTGCCCAATATCAGTCATTTCTAAAGTAAAAAAAAAAAAAGTAAGTGTTTTGGAAAATATCTCTTTATTTGATTATCAGTAAATTTGTTTTCTATACAGAGATATCGGTATCGGCCATACAGTAACAGCAATATTAATATCGGTTATTATCGGTGTAGGCCATAACAGCAATATTAATATCGGTTATTATCGGTATAGGCCATAACAGCAATATTAATATCGGTTATTATCGGTATCGGCCACAATTTTCACATATGTGCATCACTACTTAAGAGTTCAGGAGTCTGCCCATCTGTGCCGACCATAGCATGTTTAAATCCATTTAGCACTTTATTGTGTACTGTATTTTCTATTGCAGTAAATCTATCCCAACCAATGTTAAAGAAAACAAAAACAAGAAGGCATGTGGTTTAAAAGATGGCAAGTAAAATAAAAAGCACATCTGTATGCAATACAGTTTCATTATTGTTCATTATTATCCAGAGCGGCTTACTATAAATAATTTGTGCGACCAAATCATGTTTTGCGCTAGTAACTGAAAACATTAGTAGCGCAAGTGCCACCAGTGGAAAAGGTTAGTAGCGCAAGTGCCACCAGTGGAAAAGGTTAGTGTAGTTCCCTGCTGAACATTAAATCAAACAACAAAATTGTTGATGATAAATTCAATTTTTTTTTTTTTTTTTTTTACGCTATAAATCCACCAATTTTTCCCCAAAAATTGATGGTTTGTCTTAAAAAAAAAAAAGGCAAGTCAGTCAGTAATAAATACATTGGCATTCAGTAAAGTGTCGAACCCATAAAAAGTAGAACCACTGTCCACTTTACATAAAACAAATCACGACATGTGAGTGAGAGAGTGAGTGAGTGGCGTTCACACCAAACGCGAATAGAGCGTCTGGCGCAAGCGATTTTCATGTTAAGTCAATGTAAAGACGCGTTTACGTGCATCTGGAGGTCCTGCGGCGCGAATGAGGCGTTTAGCGTCTGGCGCGATACGTGCGAGTGATTTGAGAGAGAGAGCGCGAGAGAGAGAGAGAGAATTCTGATTAGTCCAGAAGATGTATCGCGTTTAGGCTAAAAATAAGTTCGGCGCTTATCGCGGTTTGGAAAGGAACTGCATCTTGCAGTACATTTTAAACAAGGAAATATAGCGATTTGGCATGAAACGTTGATGGAGCAGTGAATAGGTTCAGTACACAGCAAAATGACATGACAAACTCATTTAAAAAAAAAAAAAAAGGCATTTATCGTGTTTTGGAAAAGAGCTCTTCATATATATATCCGTTCTGGAGTAAACTGTGATGTCATCGTCCAGCTCAGTTCAGTTCTTGTATAATAGTGTCACTGCAGGCAGATCAATAATATTGTTGAATATTAAATTAAATGTTAAAGTCCTCTCCTCTGGCCAATGAGCGAACAGTGTTTGAACAATTAGTTAACAACATTTGTTAAAGTTCTCGTGAACCGGAAGTTGTAAGCGTCTTTTCTCCAGTGTTGTGACGTATTTCCCAGTGAAGCGGAATATTGAACAGAGGGCAGTGTTTCACTCTAGCGCTCCTCCTCTCCATCAGACTAGCGGTTTGAGTGCTTAAGCGTTTTCAACCCAAGCCGTCAAACTGACGTCATCAGAGAAGGAACGCCATTCCAGACCGGAAGTAACTTTTCAGATTTTGATTAAAGATTACGACGGCACACTATTGTTTTCTGTGTATTAGCTTGCATGGATTAATTGTTCACCACAAGACTAGTAATATGTGCTAATAAAGTAAATAGGGTCAATTTTGATTTCATGTCGACTTTAACGAGCAAGTATTCATTACTTCAATGAGCTCATTGTTTCTGCATTAAATTATTACATTGTTTAAATTAATACATTTTTCGCTAACTGTGACTTTGTATATTTACATTTCTGAAACACTTAGACAGTTTCCTCTGATAACAGACTCTAAATTGTAATGTGGACACTTTCTGTAAAGATTACGGAGACTTTTCCCTTCAGTAAAAAGGTCTGGGAAAATGACCTCAGGTGATCCTGATCCCGTGCGGATAGACCCGCTGTCAATATGTACGTTAATATTTCCTGTTTAAAAGTAGTTTTCCGCATTTTGCAAGTATGGAGACGCTTGAAAAAGCATCAGTCTAGACGCTGGGACGAGTCTGTGGCAAAACTCAAGTGTTTCACACACACCACTCAGATCAGAGAGAAGATCGACAGCACTTGTTAGAGGCGAAACATCTTTTAGCGTTAGATAAGTGTCTATTACCAACACAATCCAATCTGAAGTTCATTAATACATCGTTCCTTCGGACAGAACTGTTTTATATACATAAATATAGGTTATGTGTGTTTGTGCACGTGATATCAGGAAGCAGCGTAACACACACATGAGTGTGACGGCGGTGTGTAAAGCGAGTTACTCTCCCACTTCTGCTGGTTTACTGAGATCTCTGATCCTGTGCGAATTGGCCATTAATATTACAGACGTCCTGTGGTAAAGTTACATCACTCCATCTACCCCTGTAAAGCTAATCCCGTCCGAATAGGGCTAAACACGCTTCAGTTCATGACACACACCAACACAACAGAGTCTGAGAGCGCCTGTGTGTGTTTTCAGGTGGAACTGGACCCAAACTCAGGCGTGTTTATTACTCTGAACCCAGCCGGTAAAGGATACGGAGGGCGGCAGAAGCTGCCGGATAATCTGAAGCAGCTTTTCCGACCGGTTGCCATGACGAGTCCTGATAACGAGCTCATCGCTGAGGTCATCCTGTATTCAGAGGGATTCAAGGAAGGAAAGGCACTTGGGAGAAAACTGGTCGCTATATTCAATCTGGCCAGGTAGAAGCTTGAGTGTTCGTGTAACACTATATATATATATATAAATACCTTCATTCATCAAAGATACCATTAAATTGATCAAGAGTGACAGTAAAGACATTTATAATTCTATCCTCCTGGGGCCCAGGAATAGACTTTTGTCCACTATAGTGGACATTATATTTTAGTGAATTTCTCTGACACCGTACATGTCACATGTCACATGACCTGGGTGTCCTGTAAAGAGCACAATCAGGGCTTTCCAGAGATACTAAATGTTTGGAGGTTTCACCATGAAAACAACTTCTCCTTGGTCTTTAGAAATGTCTGACATTGATTTAGTGATCAAATGTAGCACTCTTATGGAAATATGAAAATTCGACTACTTTTCACATTGTATTTCATAAACCAACATCTCAGGAAAACGTTATGGAGTTTCAAATCAAAAAATGACTTTATGTTCCAGAACAGGGCGTTGATTTCATACATCAGGACTTACATCATGTTTATCAGGCATTATGGGAGACACACAAGTGAATATGGAAATAAGTTATACATCAATATTCCTATGAAATATTAGATATTTTTATTAAAATGTTGCTAATTATTACTCCAATTATTACACTTCTTTTTTCATTAAATGTTGCTCCAAGAACACATATTAGATACAGTGTATAGATGCATTGCATTAAATGGGAATATTAATTTCTGGCCATTTTACCCACATATTGCATGAAGTAAAATGGTGTATTAATTCATTCCGTTATATCTTTTATAACATAGTTGAGAATCATCTTTATACAAATTTGAGGTAAAATAAATCCTGAAACCTCAACATTTATTGGTGATTGAAAAAAAATCCCATTGTTTTTGCCTATGCATATAATTTCATGTCATTTTATTTTTTAAACTGAGTCCTGGTGTCCACTACAGAGGACATAGCATAACATATGAATACAATATCATTTTTCAAAAATGTTTTTTTAAACATTTGTTTCTTATGCTCTAAACAATGTGATGACATGAAAAAAAAAACTACATTCAAAAACATTTTTTTCTGGGTCTCAGAAGGATATCTAATAGATTGAAAAATAAAATGTATCACGGTTTTCACAGAAAAATGAAGCAGAACAACTGTTTTCAACATTAACAATAATCATAAATGTTTCTTGAGCAGTAAATCATCATATTAGAATGATTTCTGAAGGATCATGTGACACTGAAGACTGGATTTTTACCGATCAAATAAATGCAGCTTTCAAAGACATAAATTTGAACAGTAGCGAATATATCATTAATTTTAAATCTAATTATTTGATGTTTATGTATGAATATACAGTGAGGAAAATAAGTATTTGAACACCCTGCTATTTTGCAAGTTCTCCCACTTGGAAATCATGGAGGGGTCTGAAATTGTCATCGTAGGTGCATGTCCACTGTGAGAGACATAATCTAAAAAAAAAAATCCAGAAATCACAATTTTTTAACTATTTATTTGTATGATACAGCTGCAAATAAGTATTTGAACACCTGTCTATCAGCTAGAATTCTGACCCTCAAAGACCTGTTAGTCTGCCTTTAAAATGTCCACCTCCACTCCATTTATTATCCTAAATTAGATGCACCTGTTTGAGGTCGTTAGCTGCATAAAGACACCTGTCCACCCCATACAATCAGTAAGAATCCAACTACTAACATGGCCAAGACCAAAGAGCTGTCCAAAGACACTAGAGACAAAATTGTACACCTCCACAAGGCTGGAAAGGGCTACGGGGAAATTGCCAAGCAGCTTGGTGAAAAAAGGTCCACTGTTGGAGCAATCATTAGAAAATGGAAGAAGCTAAACATGACTGTCAATCTCCCTCGGACTGGGGCTCCATGCAAGATCTCACCTCGTGGGGTCTCAATGATCCTAAGAAAGGTGAGAAATCAGCCCAGAACTACACGGGAGGAGCTGGTCAATGACCTGAAAAGAGCTGGGACCACCGTTTCCAAGGTTACTGTTGGTAATACACTAAGACGTCATGGTTTGAAATCATGCATGGCACGGAAGGTTCCCCTGCTTAAACCAGCACATGTCAAGGCCCGTCTTAAGTTTGCCAATGACCATTTGGATGATCCAGAGGAGTCATGGGAGAAAGTCATGTGGTCAGATGAGACCAAAATAGAACTTTTTGGTCATAATTCCACTAAACGTGTTTGGAGGAAGAAGAATGATGAGTACCATCCCAAGAACACCATCCCTACTGTGAAGCATGGGGGTGGTAGCATCATGCTTTGGGGGTGTTTTTCTGCACATGGGACAGGGCGACTGCACTGTATTAAGGAGAGGATGACCGGGGCCATGTATTGCGAGATTTTGGGGAACAACCTCCTTCCCTCAGTTAGAGCATTGAAGATGGGTCGAGGCTGGGTCTTCCAACATGACAATGACCCGAAGCACACAGCCAGGATAACCAAGGAGTGGCTCTGTAAGAAGCATATCAAGGTTCTGGCGTGGCCTAGCCAGTCTCCAGACCTAAACCCAATAGAGAATCTTTGGAGGGAGCTCAAACTCCGTGTTTCTCAGCGACAGCCCAGAAACCT
This sequence comes from Abramis brama, assembly GCF_963993115.1. Classification (NCBI taxonomy): domain Eukaryota; kingdom Metazoa; phylum Chordata; class Actinopteri; order Cypriniformes; family Leuciscidae; genus Abramis; species Abramis brama. The sequence goes on from NC_139972.1 coordinate 5,423,649, forward strand.
GACTGATCTAGAGAAGATCTGTGTGGAGGAGTGGGCCAAAATCCCTCCTGCAGTGTGTGCAAACCTGGTAAAAAACTACAGGAAACGTTTGACCTCTGTAATTGTAAACAAAGGCTACTGTACCAAATATTAACATTGATTTTCTCAGGTGTTCAAATACTTATTTGCAGCTGTATCATACAAATAAATAGTTAAAAAATCATACATTGTGATTTCTGGATTTGTTTTTTAGATTATGTCTCTCACAGTGGACATGCACCTACGATGACAATTTCAGACCCCTCCATGATTTCCAAGTGGGAGAACTTGCAAAATAGCAGGGTGTTCAAATACTTATTTTCCTCACTGTAAATGCATGTGAATATGTGTGTGTTTGTGTTCAGAGAGCTGTTGACGCCTCAGCAACACTATGACTGGGGTTTGCGTGCGCTAAAGACGGTCCTGAAAGGCTGTGGGAGTTTACTGCAGTTACAGAGACTGAACAACAACCCCAGTAAGAGACTCTCTCTGGAATCAATAATAACTTGATCAATAAACGGTCCAGGATCGCTTCACATCCGTATTCTCCTCATGTGTGTCTGCAGTGAAGGAGAGCTGGTTCGTGGTTCAGGCTCTGAGGTTAAACACCATGTCAAAGTTGACGTTTGCCGATAGTTCTCGGTTTGATGCCCTGGTCAGAGACGTGTTTCCTGGAGTGGACTTTAAAGATGTGGAATATGAGACGCTCAAATCTGCCCTGCTGTCTGTGTATGAAGAGGCACGACTGGAGATCATTCCCAGTCAGGTACCTGTCCATGCACCCTACCTAGGGCTCTACGAAATCTGTGTTATTTTTCCCCCCAAGTACAATTTTTGTTTCTCCCACATTTAGTTTTTTCCATTTACATTTTTCAAGATTCCATTTTTTTTTTTTTTTTTTTTTTTGCATTGCTTTTTTTCCCTCTAGTTTCCATTTGAATGGTTCAATTCAATTTTACTATCAATTTTGTCTTTGTTAATATTTGATTGTCCCGTAATGACTTCTTTGAATGTTTTCATGTAGTTTTACAAAAGCAAAACATCTTTTTAAAATAAATAATAATTATATTATTTATATAACATATATAATACACAGAAACCCAAAGGCCTTTATGACAACCTAAGTAAAAGTTTAGTTCAACTTGAAGAAATTACAACGGAAATCCAGAAATATTAAGATGAGGAAAAGAAGAAAGAATATATATATATATATGTCATCTATTTTGGCAAACATGTTTAATTAATTGAAATAATGAAACATACTTTACATACTTTATACTTTATATACATCCTTTATATACTTTAACCACAATTTATTAAAAGTTGAACAAAAATTACATTTTACATTTACACGTTTACCGCATTATAGAACTCCGTCATGTTGAAGTGTGTGTGTGTGTTTTCAATAATTCCGTTCACGTTTTCCGCATCATAGAACTCCGTCATGTTGAAGTGTGTGTGTGTGTGTGTTCAATGATTCCGTTCACGTTTCCTGCTTTATAAAACTCCGTCATGTTGAAGTGTGTGTGTGTGTGTGTGTGTGTGTGTTCAATAATTCCGTTCACGTTTTCTGCATCATAGAACTCCCTCATGTTGATGTGTGTGTGTGTGTGTGTGTTCAATGATTCCGTTCACGTTTTCCGCATCATAGAACTCCCTCATGTTGATGTGTGTGTGTGTGTGTGTGTGTGTGTGTGTGTTTTCAATAATTCCGTTCACGTTTTCCGCATCATAGAACTCCCTCATGTTGATGTGTGTGTGTGTGTGTTCAATGATTCCGTTCACGTTTTCCGCATCATAGAACTCCCTCATGTTGATGTGTGTGTGTGTGTGTGTGTGTGTGTGTGTGTGTGTGTGTGTTTTCAATAATTCCGTTCACGTTTTCCGCATCATAGAACTCCCTCATGTTGATGTGTGTGTGTGTGTGTGTGTGTGTGTGTGTTCAATGATTCCGTTCACGTTTTCCGCATCATAGAACTCCCTCATGTTGATGTGTGTGTGTGTGTGTGTAGATAAAGAAGGCTCTGGAGCTGTACGAGCAGCTCCGGCAGAGGATGGGTGTGGTGGTGGTCGGGCCCAGCGGAGCGGGGAAGTCCACTCTGTGGAGGATGCTGCGGGCGGCGCTGGGTAAGATGGGCCGGGTGGTCAAACAGTACACCATGAACCCGAAAGCCATGCCACGCCAGCAGCTCCTGGGACACATCGACATGGACACGCGAGAGTGGTCCGACGGGGTGCTGACGTCCTCCGCTCGACAGGTGGTGCGAGAGCCACAGGGTGAGGACTCATACACACACACCAAATACAGTAACACACTAGTAAAATACACACATTCAGGGAATGTTAAATACTAGTGCTGGGCAACGATTAATCACATCCAAAATAAAAGTTTGTGTTTACATAATATATGTGTGTGTACTGTGTATAATTATTTTGGATATATAAATAAACACACATCAACATTGATAATGAACACTAAACACACACATTACGCTTTACCAAGGCCAAACACCCAATACACACAGTTTTTCAGTTTTTTCCTGATGGTGCCCTCCATTCCTCTCTTTCTCTCGTTCAGAGGTGAGCTCATGGATTATATGCGATGGAGACATTGACCCCGAGTGGATTGAGTCATTAAACTCTGTGCTGGATGATAATCGCTTACTCACGATGCCCAGCGGTGAGAGGATTCAATTCGGCCCCAACGTCAACTTCCTGTTTGAGACCCACGACCTGAGCTGCGCCTCACCAGCCACCATCTCCCGCATGGGCATGATCTTCCTCAGGTAACGCTTCTAGACTGTGAAAAAACATGGACGTAGTGTGCGTGACGTCACCCGTATGTTTCTGAGGAGCATTTTTTAATCCCAAAGTGGGCGGAGCCGGTGTGGGCGGAGTCCGAGCTTTGGACCCCATTAGTATGCCAGTAGTATGCCTGATCTAAATCTGTTCTTGCGATAACTTGTAGCTAACGTGAGCTGTCGAAACTGTTAATAAGAAAAATAGTAATATACACAAATAAACATTATTTTATGGTTCTTTTCATTTAAAAAAAAGTGTATTTGTAACATATTGTGCTGATTATTACTATTAAAAAATAATGACATAATTATAATTGCATTACGAATTACTGTGAATACGGTAAGGCAGTATAAGCTTAGGTAAAGCTCAGCTAGCACGATCATCGGATAACGTTAGCTGTATGCTATGCTACTATCTAAGCTAACTAAAAAACACACTAACAACGAGAAATGTTTAATTTCACAATCTATAGCTTCGGTTAAATACTAGTATATGAAACGTATAAGTTAAAATACATTAATGACTCGTTATAACGTAGTACAAACGTCTTCTATAATAAAGTGATTTTGTATGATTTGTAACCAGGCACTAAAGCGATTACCCATTAAACATGCTTTGAACCAATCCGATTGCTTGGGTCCTAAGCTCGGACTCATTTCTTCAGTAGGATTCATTTGTTCACCACACCGGCCGTCGCCATCTTGGCAGCGCGTCACTCCCAGATAAACAAAAATGGGCCAAAGGCGGGATTAGCTGAGGTGACGTGACGCTAACAGACAGCAGACAAACGGCTAGTAGTGACATCAGCGGCAATCCACCTGTCACTCAAGCGACCACGCCCTTAATTATGCAGAACTTTAAAGTGTAAATTGCAGGTTAAATTTTTCACGAAGATAATGCAATGTGTTTATTAAACATAAAGATAAGAACCGCCCACCATTGTTTTTTATACCAAAATGCTGAATATAATATGAAAAGTTGGCACTTTTAACAGTGGTTTTAACCGCTCCCTTCCACTAGATGGGGCGTGACGTCATAAGAGGAACTCACTAGTAGAGTTACCGGCATAGTCATAGCTATAGATGCCTTACATAACTACAGAAAAGTTGGTTGTATGTTTTATTTGATAAAAAAATTATGGATAAAATAACTTAAAGAGCAACTTGCAGGTAAAAAAAAAATCTAAATGAATATATAACCGTGTATGAAAATACCATATGAAAAGATAATGCAGGATTTAAAATGTTTTAAAACGACATAATGACACCAATTTAGTAGATAAAGTGAGCGTTTCTTTGACTGCTCGTACAAACCGCTTTTTTTTTCAACATCGCGTCATTTTACGTCACACGAGGGAGACGTGTGCTGTGCTCTGCCGCAGCTCAGTGCAGAGTGGGTTGGTATTCAGTAAGAGCGGTCGTGAGACAGTGTGTTTTCAGTAGTTTTTGTATTTCAATTTATCATCGTCATGGTAAATTTATGTGTTTGTGGAGCTTGCAAAAACTCCAGCCTGTCAGGACATCGAGTCCACCGGTTTCCTAACAGGAAAAAGGACGGTGCTATCTTTCGTGCCTGGGTGCGGGTTGTGCAGGTGAAGAGACGGGATTTCTCTTCCGCGTCGGCTTCGGAAAACGCGGTCGTGTGTAGCGTTCACTTCAGATCGGAGGATTATCGTCCCGGCGATATGAAGGAGTTCAACATGGGATACCGAAGTAAGAACCGGGTGAGACTCAGAGCTAGTGCGGTGCGGTTCCTTCAGTGCACGCATCTTCGGGTTCTCCCGCTGGATGTAGGCGCGAGCACAACATCAACTGGCAAACGCAATGTAAGCGGAACGAAACTGAGCTAACAGTTACTCGTTATTGTGTTTGTGTGGACCGTTTATCAGTTTGGACCAGTGCAGCGCGAGCCTGATCAAGCAACACTGTAGCCTAACTGCGAGATCCAGTAAATAAAGAATTCGCCACTGAAGTAATAACATCGCTGCGAGATCTAGTGAGAAATATTCACATTTCTCTGTTATTAACGGATCAAACAGCGCTGACGTGGAAACCTGGAATAAACATTGTGCAATGAATGAACGAACTATCCAGTGTCCACAGATCAGCAACATTCACCATGGCTTTACTGTAGTAACACTAACTGCAACCATGGAAGTTTGGCATTTTCCACTAAGGCCCAGTATGCATCCACCTCCCTGCAACACTGACTTTCCTCAGCTGTAAACATTGCCTCGCATTTCCCACACAAGCACCTATGGAACAAAAAATGTATCAGGAATAAATATCTCTCTGTCTCTCCATGAGAAACTGCTAAGTTATATCACGTAAGGTTAGTCTGGGCGGATATTAATGAGCATGACAAACGCCTGATCAAAGCTTAGTTTCTGTTATTGTAAGTTCCAATATGTTCTGTCTAACATTAATCCTGGCCTGTCCCTGCTCTCTTGGCAGCCTAGCAGGCTCATAATTGTATGGCTGTGGTCCGTAAACAATTTCCTCAGCGTCCGAAATGTCATTGCAATCCATATTTCCCTGTTGTTTGAATCGACCGCTCTCCCTCGTGCTACGTCACGACTCTCGCCCGTCACGCCCATTTTCAGATGCGGAAGTAAAATTTTCTCACAAAAACGACTCCAGAAGCCACTGTAGCATATTTATAAGTTTTTTTTAAAGAAAATCTAGTTCCTACATTATTTTTCTATACATTGACTTGTTGGGTCTTCTAACCTGCAAGTTGCTCTTTAACTGTAAACATACTCGTGTGTGCTGACTTCAAGGGGACCGTGATCCTGCCTGAAATGAGAATAAGCTATACGCAAAACAAGCGGGTTCAGGCACCGGGTTCAGGCACGTCAGATCAGCCGGTCGAGGTCGAGCTGTTCCACGTTCACCTCACGGCAGCACACACTCTCCACCGCTGATTCAACTGGGTGGCATAGCCCACACAAACACAGTGATGGGGACATCGATCTCTCTTTTTCTTTTCTGACAATAAACATCACTAATTAAATCGTGAGAAATAGCGTGGATTGAGGAAGGGTATTACATGACGTTTGAGGCGTCGATGAGACTAGCGATTGTGCCTGTGCAGTGTGTGCATCTCTACAGCTCTGATTTGGACTGACACCATGTAAGTAAATAATGTCTTCAGTCGTTGTCCCTCCTTGCTATTCTACATGACGGCAAACTTTTGAAAAGACTTGCTTGTTCCGTTATATTATCCGGGTTAAGTTTGCACCAGGCTAGCCTAGACTAGCTCTAACGTAGCTAACGTTACTCACCAGGACACCTGGCCAACCCTCCACTCATTCTCCTCACACCAAGCATTAATAACTCTTTGAGTGCCATGGGTCCCCTCTCTCACGCCTGACCGGTTAAAAATTGTAGGGCTGTGGTCCATAAAGAATTTGATGGTTTCCCACATCCTCAGTCGTTCTCCAAATAGCCATAATACAGTAGGAATCTAGCAGAGTATGGGTTGCGAGTTCCTCTTATGACGTCATCACCAGTTACTGAAAAAACACGCTACCTTTGAAGAAACCCCAATAAATGTTATTTTAACGCATTTTAAGACAGAAATAATTAAATATATACATATAGAGCACTTTAATTTACACATTAATTGGCTGTGGTGGTTAACCTGCAACTTACACTTTAAGGCTTAATATAATTTAAACGGATGAGTTATAAAAAAATTCAACCCTCTCACAGTCGTCATGAAGGGCAAAGTTAGCTATATAGACCAAACCCACTTTTTGTACCAGGCTGTAAACATGTTGTTTTCTGCTGTAAAGTTGGGCATTTTAACATGGGAGTCTATGGGAGTGACTCTCTTTTGGAGCCTCTAGTGGCCAGTCGATGAATTGCAGTTTAAGTCACTCAAAAGAGAGATGTTCTAAACGCTGCACAGCTTTATCCAACCTAAATCAGCCAATCAGCTGTCAGTTTGCTCATGTACCGTCCCCAAAAAGCAGTCAGTCATGTATGTCTATTTAAATATCACTGCAGTTTACATTTGATGTGTGTTACAGTGATGAAGACACTGACGTTGGCTCTCTGGTGAAGTCATGGCTGAAGAGGGAGGATGAAGACAACAGGATGAATCTGGAGAACTGGCTCAATGATTATTTCCACAGAGCTCTGGAATGGGTTCTCAAACAGGTGCCGTCCCATCACACACACACACACACACTCTAACTCGTTCATGTTCACGGCATCATACACATCTCCATGTGTCTCTCTGCAGAGTGATTTTGTGGTGGACACCAGTCTGGTCGGGACAGTGCTGAATGGTTTGTCCCACCTGAGAGGGGTCAGAGAGAGAGGACAGTTTGTCGTTGGACTCATCCGTGGTTTGGGAGGAAACCTCGCGCTCAAATGCCACCAGGAGTTCGCCAAGGAGGTCAGAGCCGCCCTGATTCATGGGAAATGTAATTTCATGCCTGCTCAGCCTTATCACCTGTCATTAAGTTTAGGAGCCGCTCCCTTACATTAACGCGAGTCGTAATTTAAAACTTGAGCTTTAAAGAAGCAGCAGTGAAACTCTGATGTGATTCGCTCAGGGGTCAGAATCTACATTTTATGTTGTCCGCTCTTAAAGTCAGTCAAGGTTTCTTGCACCATAAAGAGTCATAATTTAGTTTTCATGGTCATATTCCATCCTCTCTCTGCCCAGTAGAAATAATCAGGTGGTTTTGTTACGGTACCTCAATGTTCTGAATGTGTTTAGGTTCTGAGTTGGGCCAGAGAAAGCCCTCCTGACCCCCGTAAGCCCCTGGACACGTACTACGACCCTGCGTCCGGCCGTCTGTGTGCGTATGAGCTGCAGCGAGGGGACGGTGTGTGTGAGGATGACCTCAGTAACCCACACAATCTCCCCGTCATACACACACCTGACATGCAGCGCGGACTCGACCTCTTCACCCCGTGGCTCTCGTCCAATCACAGGCAGCCGTTCCTGCTGGTGGGGCCGGAGGGTTGCGGGAAAGGGTATGACACACATTCACATTTACATGTTTTCATCACACTTTAATTAGGTTAGATTCTCATTTTGCATATATTCTAGTTAGTGCTGGGCATGTGTTTACATAATATATGTGTGTGTACTGTGTATAGTTATTTTGTATAGATAAATACACACACATGCATGTAAATATTTAAGAAATATTTGCATGTAATTTAGATTATAACACATTTTTCTTAAATATATACATGCATGTGTGTGTTTATGTATACAAAATAATAAGTACACACATATATTATGTAAACACAAGCTTTTATTTTGGATGCAATTAATCGTAATGTTAGTGAAACACACTGTTGAACCCTGCTTTTACAAATACACATGCACAGAATGACAGATTGACTCACACGATGCTCTGTGTGTGTGTGTGTGTGTGTGTGTGTGTGTGTGTGTCAGGATGCTCCTGCGCTGTGCTTTCGCTCAGCTTCGCTCCACACAGGTGTCTGTTGTGCACTGCAGCGCTCAGACGTCCTCCCGTCACGTCCTGCAGAAACTCTCGCACATGTGTTTGATCATCAGCTCCAACACGGGGCGCGTGTACCGTCCCAAAGACTGTGAGAGGCTAGTGCTCTACCTCAAAGACATCAACCTGCCCAAACCCGACAAGTGGGGCACCAGCAACATCATTGCCTTTCTGCAGCAGGTCGTATGCTATACTTTCTTTTTTTCTTTTTTAGTGCAAATCAAGGTTTCTTGCACCAAATCAGTCTTTCACAGTATTTTTATTTTTTTTTCTACAGGTTTTGACATATCAGGGCTTCTATGATGAGAACCTGGAGTGGGTCGGGCTGGAAAACATTCAGATTGTGGCTTCGATGTCAGCAGGTGGCGCTGTGGGGCGGCACCCGCTCACGTCACGCTTCACCTCGATCGTACGCATCTGCACCATTGAGTGAGTACTGATACACACACACACTTACACATGTGCACTTAGATATCTAAATGATATGGAATCTAAATGGTATGGATGCTTTTTTCCAACACGGAATAAAAAAATAAAAATAAAAGGTAATATCTCACAATTCAGACTTTTTTTCCCTTGGAATTCTGAATTTACATCTCGCAATTCTTTGTTGTTGTTTCCGCCATTGAATAAAAAAATTCAAGAGGTAATTGCGACTTTTTATCTCACAATTCTCACTTTTTTTCTCTCGAAATTGCAATTTTGAGATAAAAAGTCACAATTGCCTTTTTTATTTTGAAATAAGCTTCCATAAAATGAGGACATTGCATAGAGTTACTTTATTTTTATACTAAGTTAGCTAGTTATAAATACTATAACCTCACCCTAACCCTAACAGACGACTTTCTGCATTTATGAGGACATCCTCAAAAGGAAGTTTTGGGTGGTTTTGGGTACAAATTTGTCCCCAAAAATGTTTAAGAAGGCACACACACACACACACACACACACACATTAATCCATCTCTCTTGCAGTTATCCAGACAGAGAGCAGCTGCAGACCATCTATAGTGCGTACCTGAAACCCGTGCTGCAGAGGACTCTG